>NC_090928.1:559622795-559925826 GCF_040938575.1 Ambystoma mexicanum
GGAACCTGGTAGAGGAAGAACTGAAAATGCCAGCCAACCGTTTTTACCAACTGAACACCCAAGTGGATATGAATGTGCATTGGGGGACTGCATATCACAAACTGAAAGGTTGAGATTAGAAAAGCCACGATTTGACAATGGCATTTTTCCCTTGAAAATGGTAGGTGGCACATTTCAGAGCTGTGCCTTTTTTAGTCTCTGCAGCAGGTTGCCATGATGAAATGCCACACAGAGGACACACTGGAAAGGAACTGCATGCACATTTTCATCCATTCATGTGCAGCAGGTTGATGGGTCTGTAACCCAGATTGTTCTGGAGACTAGATTATTAGAGTCCATGTATTCCAAGATTTGTTGCGCTGCTTGTCTCTGGAAGAGCTTTCCTATGAATGGGATGTTAGGAGTGGACGGAAGCTGGGCTACACAGTGGAATCAGCAGACATATTTTCAGCAATGGGGGAATTATGAAGGTATTAAGGTCACTAAATGCAGTTGCCCAGTGGTGTAAGGGCTGGGGGTGATGAGATGTTTTTCTTGATTGTTGTAGCAGAACAAGAGTGAGACTGTTCAGAGAAGGCCTTCATTTCCATAAATTATCTTAATGAGATCTTCTGCAGATAAGAGTTGAAAAAGCTGAAGCTTAACATCTCAATAACCATAGATCAATTGGATCTAGAATGGGCGTAAATGTGATAAACGTTTCCTGTGACCTTATCTTGAAAGAAGACAGCCAGTTTGCAGGTGAGGTGTTGGGTACAGAGGGTATTGCAATTCTTTCATGATCTTCAGATTTCTTGCTTGCATGTGCAAATATATTCTGTTGGAAGGCTGGCTTCTTTTTATTCCTGAAGTGGTTGTAAAGATTATACCATCTTTAATTATATTCTTTTTTTACCAATTGTTTTTTTAAATATCTAATTTGCCCTTTGGAGGTGTGCTAGATCACAACTGTGCCATTTGTTCTTCAATTTGGTAGAGCATTTGAGAACAATGAGGACATTGGGCACTAAGACGTGTTCATTCATTTTTTAAAGAATGCTATTGACAAGAGATACTGTGCTCAGCAAAGCTGAAAGAGTCTCTTTGAGCCTACTCGGTGTGACCAGTTTAAGGACAGGATAAGAAGGAAAGATGTCCAATTATTAGAATGGAGGTTTGCTGTGTCTCATTGGTTCTCGGCAACTTGTCTCAGATCAGACAGGGATAAAACGTTGGTAGCAGGACCACAACAATCCCCAGGCGGGAGTGTTCGGAGGCATGTATGGCATCAAAAGTGTGCCCTCCTATGTGGCGAGCTGGAGTTGAAGGGTAGAGTACTTAATCTATTCAGCATGCTCTAGGAAGGAAGTTGTTGTGGTGTTAGTAGGGTAGTCCAATCAGATTTCTATGTCACACATAATATGTATCTTATGAACAATGGACTGCATATATTTCCTAAATTCAACCCACTATTTCAATAATGCAGTCACATTGCCAGGATGCCTGTACTTTACTGAAATCTGTGGCACAGTTTACACACCACACTTTAAAAGAAAGCCATAGTGTTTGTGAGGATCTCAGCAACTTGAAGGAAAGCCAAGTGAATAAGGGCTGTTCCACCTCCAGGACAAAAGAATGTGATCTTGTTGAAACATTTTAAGCCATAGCGCAGGAAACCACCCATGCAGGTGGTAAAGCTGGCATTAATCCATATCTCTGTGATAGTATGGATGTCTGTATTAGGTCTTCTAAAAGGTCATTGATGTTGGCGGCTTGATTGATAGCTGAAGAATTTTCAGACTACTGATATTTAGAATCTTCTATTTCTATCTGAAGACTCCCTGCATAGGGCTGGTGAACAGGATTCTGAATTTGGAGATAATAACATGCTGCCAGTAAGCAATTGCATATATTAAGAGGAAGATGTCTATGACTGGACCCATTAGTAGTAGTGATAGTAGTTAGACATTTATATAGTGCCTTTGCCATACCCCATTAGTATGACATCAATGTGCTTGTGATGGGAAAGCCGTCAGAGGACCGAAGTCCAAGGCATTGGAAAATTGTTAGAATGATTAGAACAAGTGTGTGCATTTGGCCAAGGTAGGGAGTAAGGTGGGCTGGCAGAGCTCTGATAAGCTACCCATGAAGGTCAGACATGTGGATGGGTGCTAAGGTGGTCAGGACAGTCTGCGAGTGCAAGGACTCATTATGTGTTCAGCTAGACCGAATTTTGACATACGTCGTCATTGCATTCGGATAGCAAAGGTGCTGTGCTTTGTGTTTTTAGTCTGGTTTATGAAGTCGAAACCTTATGTGTCCAGCTAGACCTGAAGTTTTGACATAGGTCGTTGCTGCATTCTTATGCAGGAGGGCAGGTAGCCGTGCTTGTGGCAGATGTCCACCGAAGTGGTGCATGAATCCGTAACTTGAGACTTAAACAGAGCTTTGTCTTTGATAGTGCTGTGTGATCAGATCTTCTGTATGATAACAGGCTACCCTCACGGATCCACTAAGCGCAATAGAAAGGCTATCCTAATACATCTTCTAAACAAAATAGACATGCTACCTCAGAAAACATATGTGCAATTTCAAGGCTACCCGCATATATCTTCTATGTACAATTCATTGGCTATCCTCATCCATTTATAAGCACAATAGCCAGGCTAACATCATAAATCTTCCAGGTGTAATACCAGGCTAAGTGCAATACACAAGCTATCCTAACACATCTTCTAAGAGCAATCGACAGACTACCCTCAGAAATATTCACAAAACATCAGCAATGCCAGTGCCAGGATTACATTCAGGGAACAGGCTTTTGGATTTTTTTTCTAGCATTTTTTGAGAGGGGCTCACTGGGATAGGAGAAGCAGACACAATGTTCAAAGATAGGCGAGGGAGTGATTGATGTCCATTTGAAAGGATCACCTGAGATGATAAGGGGGTGCTGGAAGGTCGAATACACCAGAAATTAACAGCAGCGGATACAATAAGGAAAATAGGGTTACCCAGCGTCAAAAAGCTGACAAAGAGGAATCAAGCAGTGCTGTCTGTCCACTTAGGATCTGCATATTTTCCCATTGCATAGGAGAATTGGAGCAAATCTACAGCTGTAGATTTTTAGTGTATATTAGCTGGCCGCGTGTGGTCAGAAAATATGCAGAGAAACTGTGGATATAATCCGACCACAAGCAGTGCGAAAAAATGTGTTAATAAGCTGCTGGTGGGGACTTGATTCATGCAGAATCCATAACATAGCAGGGAAACCCTTCAATAAATCTGCAATATTTAAAGCCAGTGTCAAAAGGGAAAAACATAGGCACAAAGAGACCAACAGGACACCATGGAGGAAGGAGCAGCCCACTTCTTTCCATTCAGTCACAAGAGCAAATAAAGCCACAGCCATCCCTGCAGCCAGGTCGGCAGCAAGTGCATAAACATCCACAGCAGCCTGCAAGGGCCAACATAGCTACCACTGCAGCTATACCCTAGCTGCCAGCCAGCCCAAAGTCACCTTGAATACAATCATGAGAATTACATTGACATACACCCCCTGCTGAACAAATCTAACCGTGCTACCTTTCCGTGCACGTGTCTCATTACGGGGCATTATGACACTTGACTACGACATTACAAACATTACTAAAACTGTTTCTAAAACATGCTGATATGTATCGTTGATGTTATGATGCATCAGAATACCATCTTCCACAGGGAACCAGCTGCTCTAAATGTAATGAAGGCATAATTGGACTCAATTGCTGACTTCGCTAACATTTTGACCCCGGGCCAGGCCAGGAAGAAGTTCACTCTTAACTGGCGAGCGCAGAATAGCATCACTGTGAACATCTTGTGTGATGATGACTCCATTTTTAGAATGTCTTTGAACCTTCTAAGGATCAATCTTTAAATCCATTATCGTGAGGTGCAGCTGCCTTCCAGAGATCTTGAAAGAACTACACGAGTTCCTCACCTGGCTCCTAGGTGTCCGTGATTAGCCGTATCAAGAAAAGCATGTTTGCATTTACATATTCAAGCAGAGTGTAGAAATGAACAACATGGCATACATAGCGGATTACCCAGGAGTACTCTGCGATTCCTGCAGCTGGAAAGTCTAAAGATAAAAGGGATAGGCCACCTCCGGCACATCAAAGTCACTGGAGGGTCTCACACTTACTAACATAGCATTGACTCACATATGTAATATCATGGACGTTCCTAAGTAAACAGCACTGGTGCAAGGGGGCACACGGAGCAAAGCGACTGTGCAAACCGTCTGGCCTATGCAAATCCTAAATGGCTCGTACACCACCCCGTCAGTTTTTAACTATGCATACACCCAGCATAACTGCCTAATGAGACCCAGGCCACAGCCCCATACTGGTGCAACGACTGTATAAGCAAGCACACATCAGCACCAGGAACATGGGTGCGCATGTTTGTGGTGTGCTGAAATGAACATGCCCAGTGCCTTCACAAGACTGGGTGTGCATTACGGTATGAACCAGTTCTTCAGAATGTGACCCACTGTTGCTATCCGGCGCCGTATGCCAATGCTACAGCAAACATGTTAGTAGGACGGCCCCAGTTAAATTCAGGAGGTTATGAAAGTAGGGAGGGAGAAAGTAATCCAGTTCGTATTTGTTACCACTAAAAACAGAATTGGAAATGGGATATTCTCTTTTGGGTTTAATGAAAACCCCTTAAAAGGTGCCCAATTTATCATTTCTATTCGTGGAACAATTACCAAAACGCACCATTGCTATTTTTAAACTGTTTTCCAAAGTTGGGGTTGATACTACAACCTGCTCTGTTGTGTACTAGTTTAACCATTGCCGGGTTATGCATCTTCCTCAAGACTGCACAATACCAGTGGCCAGGTGCGTGTGACATAAAATGCACAGATTTGCTTAGCAGTGGTTCTACACAACTGCATTTTTATATTTCCCATCCGACAGTTTTTTTTCATCGGTGTGCAGGGACACCCGAGTTGCTTTTATTTGTGTCAATGCTCTTTCTTCAGAAAAGGATCCTGATCTGTGTACACCAGCCTCTAATCATTTGTGGACTGGGCTTGAGCAGAGGGAAGAGGTTGGTTTCATTGTACACCAAAACATTCATATACTCCCAAATCAAATATTTGTGTGCACTTAAACATGGATGTTAATAGTTTGGGGTGCTGGGAGATAAAACCACCCCTAGCACATATGGTGTAAGCAAGATCGAAATAAGTAATAGTATCTATTACAAGATACCACAAGATACCACAAGATACCACAATCCTCTGTTTGTCTGAGGCAGTAACACTGCCTCCATTGGTCCATAAAAACATAAGCATTTGTTGAGTTGCTTGACATAGTCACAAAAGTGCACCGTCTGCAGCCCAGATTGGGGGTTCAACTTTGGGAACCTTGATGTAGTTCAATGGACGAGAAGCAAAGCATGCCTTGGAGACTAGGCCACTCATGAGCACTTACATTTCTCACGGTATGACTCCAGGAGATATCAACCTGTGCATGCCACTGTAGAGGCCATGTTGGTTTGGGCTCCATCTAATGGGCCAGAAGCAGAAGAAAGCCGTTTTCAGCACCATACTTTGATTTCTGTCCGCATCATGGATCTGGGCTGCGGAAGAAACACAAGTCTTGCCAGGTTCCATGGACACCCAGGTGTCAGTCAAGGAAGACGCAGTGCTGACACCAAACATTTGGGCTGCACCTCTGCTGACCAGCCCTTATCCTTATAAACACTTCAAGGTCTAGACTGACGCTTCTCATGTGGACGAGGGCTTGCATGAAGCCATGAACAGAACGAAATGCCCGTACGGTCCCTCTCGCACAGCATTACAGTTAGAAAATATAATGTGTGCTTCTTGTGTGGGGTTTAGAAGATCTCCTGCCAAACAGGTGGCATCATGTTTGTGGCATAGACTGACCAAAATCATCTGTGGTAGATGTGACATTCAAACTTGTGCAATGGTTGACTGGATTGGAAGGGGTCAGGACTGTCAGCACGTGCATAATGGAGATATGTGGCCATTTAAGGATTGACCTCACCCGGAATTAGCGAATGAGTGTGCCCTAGACTGATCAAAGGGCAGCACTCTTACTCACCCAAAAATGTCACTGCGTGCCACAGTATTCAGTTTCTTGTAAATGACACAACTGTAAATGCAGACACATCTCATAGATGTGACACATAAGCCGAAAATGAACACTTTTCTGTTAGTGTGGCATACATTGGGCCAATAATGAGGAAACAGCTTGAAAGTCTGGCAGAGGACCTAAGCGCAAGAGTGCGAGAGCTAAGTCATGGATCCTCTTAGGCCTATAGTGGAAGCACTGCACTGCATCTCACAGGTCACAAATCTGACAGACAGGTGCTGGCAGGAACAGCAGGGAACGGCTCAACTACATTAAGAAAACAGCTGATGATAGAGTGCATCTTATGGAGCAAAACGCACAGAGAATCCATAAGCAAATGAATGGTGGTAGCAACAGGAAAAACAGAACCGGCTGCTCTGGGGTAACATTAGCAACAGCTATGGAAGTTGGAACCAGACACTGAGCCCTAGAGCCTAGTACAGAAAGGGCAGGGAAAGGAGCACTCAGCAAAGGAGAGACTAGCGGTGCGAGGAGGGACTCAGTGAGGCAATTGCCGTAAGAGATGCATCTTGTACAAGTGGTTAAGAGGGTGCGCAGGATACTGTGGGAGAGAGGAAGCGAGAGAGGTGAATCATCTAAAGTGGTCCCAAAGTAGAACCTGGTCTGACACACACACACACAGACACACACTCTCTCACACACACTAATTAGGGCTAAGAAATCCTCATTTGTTTAAAAGACTATTTTTAAAGTCTCCCACTTGTGCAAATTCTACTTTTGATTATGTCTGGGAGATGAAGGGGACGGGGTAATGGTGGAAGCTGACACCCCAAGACAGGTTGATCACATTTTCAAAACACATCTATGCATAAATATGGGGGGCAATAATGACCAAATGGTGAAAGAACAAACAGGGGGCAATGAGGCGAGAAGAAGGAAGACAAGTTTGAGGAGGGAGGGAGTGAGGGAGGGAGAGGGGCAGAGAAGAGTGGCGAGAGAAGTGGCAAACAGACTATGGGAACAGATTAAGCGCACGGGCATCATAGAATTATGGGGAGAGATGTGAAGGGAGGGGTGAGAAACTGAAGGAGGTAGAACCTTTGTGAAAGAAGGAGGCAAACACATGTGAGGGTTCAGAACAACTGGGGGAGAGAGCGCAACAAGAGAGCGATGAGGGGAAGCAAATTGTGGTAGGAAAATGGGTAAATAATTGCGTAAAGAAGGGCTTAACCCACACAGTAAAATGGCGGCAAGGAAAGCATGAAGTTTGCAAACATTTTAGTGACTGTGGGTAGCACACTTCATGCACGGTGCACAGGGCTTGAGCTGCAGTGCCAGCAGGGACATCTCTTACCAGTCCGCCTTCTTCATGTTTACCAAGTGGTATTAGCAGTTCTTCTGGAGTTTTCCTGTCCTGGCAGTGTGATAAGCCTCTCTCCTGGACAGGGCCCCCCCAGTAGTTTACAATTTCCGCCACTACATGTCCCATCCATGCATCCCTTCTCTGGAAGGGGGGAACACTGCCTGCATAAGGTGGCAGCAGGTAATGGAAGCAGAGCCAAGCAACACCAGCAGTAGTCCCACCTCGGCCACTGCCACCCCTCATTGCACAATTGGCCACAATGCACACACCAACCTCAAAGAGAGACCACAGTGACAGCATGTGTGGAGCGCAGCACCAGTAGCGTGTCACCATCACGTCCATCTTTGAATTGACCAATTCAAATTGAAAGTTACAATAACTCACCAATATTCATTGATGCAATATAGAAACATACTTTAGCATACATACAAATGGAATGCTGCTATGTATTTTGACATATTGTATGTATAAAATACATGCAATATGTTTACTTAAATAAAAGTTAACTGTTTACTTTTTTCTCAAACTAATGGCATGTTTCCAATTAAAGCAAGTTTACAGGTTAAGGTTAGGCAGGGTCATTCCTGACAGTCTGATAGCATGGCGTGCGCATGTGTGAACGTCATCCAACATGGCCGCCAGCATGGAAGATATCAGAGCTCAAAGAGTTCTCATGCGGAGGACCTTTGGGCAATGAAAGACAGGAAGGGGGTATTAGCCATATGGATTATCATGACTAGGGTTAGGGAATGGGAGGGCTCATACCCAAACAACACCTAATAAAAACACTGCGTGTCTCTACTCAAATGTCATTCATCTGTGCCCTTCTTCAGATGCCATTCCTCCCTATGTTTACACAAATCAGTATTTGAATGCAATAGTTTGGGCTTCATAGGTGTCCCAAGTGACCCGTTATAGCCCCAACAAAAAAGCAACCTTGATTTGGGTTGCAGTTCTCAATATTGTCCTTTTTCTAGATTTGACACAACTTACCTAGCCCTAAAAGATGTTTCATTATACTCATACATGCACAGTAGATACTGAGTGAAGAAAATAAGAGCAGGATGAATATATGAAACTAACATTTGGCAGATGAAACTCTGCAACAGTGTCGGACAGCAACATTAACTGAAACAGAGCACACCCCCACCCACACATCTAGGATTCAATGATGGAAAACACAAGTGAGGGCACCTTTTAAACAATGCCCCTATTAAAAGTAGTGTGATTGTTCGCTGATAGGATGTAACCGGTAAATGTTCATCATAATATATGCCTAATCTGACCTGTCTGATTTGGGTGATCAGATGCATCCACACATTCACATGTTAACCAGCCTATTACTTTTGCTCCAGTTAATATAAAATCTGTACGTATTTGTGTTGCTGTACGAATCGATAGTGCAATGTATTCACAGACCCACATTCATGTATGGCCCATCTCACATTAACACTATCCATGTACTCACCATTAGCGCTGCAAATCTGCTGTAGCGTGTGCAATTTATTATCGATGTAGACAGCGCTGGACTAATTATGTGTCACCCTTTTCCACACCAGCCTCCTTGTATATTTAAAGGCTCCCAGTCCCTAAATGCTGACTTGGAGTCGGCCCCGGCTAAGTGTATCCCTCTCCAAGAGTCAACGGCTCAGCAAAGTCCCCCAAGCTGTCTCCATCTGCAAAGGAAAGGAGATGAAACAGAGAATTGCAGCGAGAAACCCTCAACTGCTGGACATGCGAAAACACTGGTCTGGGCGATTATAGCCTTGATTAATTCACAAAAACGTTTTATACCGTGTTCATTAATCAGAAAGGACATGGCAGCCTGTTGATCTGCACAGAGGATCAGAGCTGCCTTCATAAAACTGAACCCAAGGATCAGACCTCCTTTATGTTAAGATACTATTGCAGTCAGATGTGTGAACTCTCTGAATAAATAGCTTCTCCCATCACCACTACACCCTGCAAATGAACACACCCCCCGCTGGAATATAGTCTCTCTGCTCCACCAATCAGTGCCAAGAGGCAACTCACATTGCAATCTGTACTATGATAGCTCCCTAACTCACCCCCAAACAAACAATCACTCCCTTAGTCTCTCCCTCTGGTGCAGCAGGGTAGGTCCGCTGCAAATATTATGTAATGCTTGGCTGAAGGCGGCGTTTGTGCAAGCACCGGCTATCGATCTCTGCAGGCTATGCTCTACAACCCTTCCAGTAACGCACAGGTCCACAAATGAATTCACCATGCAATCGGCCCCAAGAAAAAAAGCCCTGACTTTTCAATCCACTTATTTTAATGTAGCATTAATTCATGCTCAAAGCTTCTTGGGGCATTGCCAGATATGATAATAGGCTTGTAAGGCTATTGCATTGCCCTGTATTCTCACACACATCAGGATATGCAACAGGAGGCGGGGGCGGGGGGGGTGCTGGCGATGGCACTGCGATGGAGATGGGGAAGAGTTGTGTGTCTCTAGGGCCAACACTGGCTGATGGATCTGAAACATAGAAATAGAAAGAGGACTCTATGATCTCAAAATGTCAGTAGCCTTCTCCTGATCACCATTATGGAAGGCATTTGCAACCTTATTAGACCGCAGCCTGTGTCTTGTGTAAGGACGTTGCATGGACAACATGGCTGCAACACATGAGCCCGAAGAGTTCCTTCTGGGTAGAGAAGGGTAGGAATGGGTAGGATTTATCCATAGGGATTTCATGGTTAGGGACAGGTAATGGGAGGGATCATAACCAAACAATGTCAAATACACTGTGTGTCACTCCTCAAATGTTATTGTCTATGCCCCTCATCAGATGCCATTCCTCCCCATGTATTTATGAATCTGTATTTGAAAACAATAGAAAGAGACAGAATACATTTGTTAGATTAGACATTCAAAGGTTAGATGTGCGGAACATAGTGGATACTGGAGATACAGTTAACAATAAGGAGTAGGAGCTTTTAAAGAAAGCGGTGAGCAGAGGCCTTAAAAAGAGAGAACAGGTGACTAAGACCTCCTGGAGGAGGAGGAGGGAAAACAAGGGTAGAAGATTGGAGGAGAAAGAATTACTGGCCCTGGTAGAGCTCAACTGAGAAGGATATGAAAGCTAGACCTGTGGCTTAGATGGATGATGTAAGTGATTTCAATTCAGCACACACCCAAGTCAATGCCTAGCATGTAATGCACAACTGGAATCCTTATTCATTTTTGTTTAAAAGTTCTTTATTCTGAACAATATACCACTCATATCACACCCTCTCCTGGAACCCCCCGGTCACACTGAACCAGGAATCAGGCTGGTTTGCAAAGTTAAAATATTTATTTATGTGTTTACAATTTAATAACACTATGTTTTAATGGGTATGCAATAATCACCAAAGGGATGATGTAACACAGAATAATCTCTTTAATACACAAGGACTAGTAGTGAGAAAAACAATTCAGCACAGAAATAATACTTTTGTGTGTGTGTTCAGATCAGATAGCACTGTGGTTAAAGGTTCCCCCTGCACACCCCTCAACCCCCAATATGCAATGTAAAGAGATAGGAGGAGAGAGAAGGTATTCAGGAATGGCAGAATACAAACAGAATATCAATTCCCCTTTCTCACTTTCAAACACAATAGAAAACAGAATTGACTGTCAAGCTGTCAGAATGGCTTTTAAAGTTATCCTTAGAATGGACTTGACAAAAACACCAAATATGGTCAAAATTGCTGAAATTGTATAAATTCTTATGGGAGCCACTTTGGATAGTTGCATACAAACACAAGCAATGATTTAATACCAAGAAACAATTTGAAATCTTAAATTTCAAGTTGGAGGCAATCAAAAGCTGTTTTACACATGTCAGAATTTCCCAAAAACGAAATTTGCGGCAAACTTTTTACTGTGCTATAATTGCGATAACGGGAGAACCATATGGATTTGGAATGCTGTTTTAGATGTGATTTAAAGCTGTGGATGTTAGCTACAAGCAGAAGTTGAAATTTTGTTTCTTTCGAGATAGGCGCAAGAATGGAAAACAGGAATGCACTTTTAAAATGACAAATGGATTTCTTACACTAGAGGATGACTATGAACAAAACGAATACCACACAGGAACACAGCCACTTGATCAGAATGACTGACTGCAGAGGAAACTCACCTTTTTTAATGCGAAACGTCCAGCGCAAAGATAGTTTTAGCAATACTAGTACAGGAGGAAGATAGGAGGGATTGGACAGAGAGTTCAGACAATTCAAAACACTCCTAACAATACAGGTTCTGAATACAAGATAGGATGGGTTTAAGATAGGGATTAACTAAGCAAGGTACATATGCTAGTGACACAGTTCTATCTATAGATACTCTCTAGATATGTTTTTAAACAGAACCGTCAGGATTCTGTTCCATCAAGATTCTGGTCAGGGAATTTGATCTGGTTTTAGGACAGACGGCTGGGCACATTGGATTGGATCTGCAATCAGCAAAGCGCTCTGGTCACAGCACAGCACAGGACTGGACTGGATCTGCAATGCACTCTAGTCATAGCATGGCACAGGACTGGATTGGATCTGCCCTTCTTGGTTCTGATGATAATTATTTCAGCAGGCAAGCAGTACAGGGCAGTCCGGCTGTATTTTGATGCTTCCCCTTAGGTTTGTGGGGTTCTGTTTCTGGAATTTGAGGCCTAGCTGAAAATGGTTCAGCTATGCAATGAGTTTCTGCTTTGCCACGTTTCTGGAGTCTGGAGCAAGGAGGATGTAGAGTTCAACAGCAGGGTGCTCCGCCAGTATCAGGATAGTGAGTGAATCTGTCTGTCCTTCTGAGTGGTGAGCTGTCTCTAGTTATGCTACGATAAAGGGGGGGTGTTGCTGGTTTGCCTAAAATCCTCCCTTTTGACAGATGATTGGGTCAGAGTCTCCTCTCTGCCTTGATAGGAGGAGAGAAACAGTGTGTCACCTTTATGGTGTGATTTTATGAGGCTGAGAATCCACCCTTAGCCCCTTGAACTCAAATCTACTTTTGGCACCATACATATTTACACATGTGCGACGTCTATAAGAATCACATATACAGATTACATATTTTATATGGGAGATATTCCTCAAAACCCTGTAGCTCTGGGATTTTGTCTGGCTTTTCACTGAATTTTGCCCTTTTCATCAGGAACACAATGTCCAATTTATAAGCAAGTGTGCATGTTTAACGTGGGCATACGTGTATGAAGTTTCATACTTCTAGCAGACATACATTTTGTGTAAAATCACATTTCTTGCCATTTCTCTCCAGAACATGTCACACGATTTGTATGACTCTTGAAATGTGCAGCCAAAATTTAGATTCACAAATCTGTTGCTTTTATATTTTTCACAATTTTCACTGGCAACTTATAAGTCTTTTAAGAAAATTTTCTTTGCGAAGGTTCAGCCACAGATGGTTGTTTGGATCCGCATCTTTTTGTCTCCCTGCAGTCCAGAAGCAGTCTCCTCCCTGTTTTCTCTTGGCAGATGCCATGTACGACTGTCCTCACACCACGCATTTCCTTAGCATCAGCTGTTCATTGTTCCCTTTTGCCTCTGTAGACCAAGTTCTTTCCAAACCCTATAATTACCGCATGGGTGTGATTTCCTGTGGGGGGGAAAGGCCATCCTTCTGTGGAGAAACTTGATATTCCAGTTTGGTAGCTTTTAGCCAGGCTTGATTTAATTGTTAATTCTGTTGCATTTTCCCTTAGCTTAAAACAATTTTGTGATTTCAAAATAGCAGCTAGAATTCTGATTCAAGATTTTTAAACCATGGGATCAAAACAATTACAAGATGGTTACTCTCAGTAACAGGCCTTTTAGATTGCAAACATTTGATTTCAGCTTTTCAGGACTTTGCAAGTCTACAATGATTTCTTAACTAAGTGAATTGTAGCACCCAGCAAGAATTTTGGATGTTTGAGGATGTTTTGTACTGGCATTTTGCAGTTTCAGCAACAAACAAAATGGTATTTAAAGCAAGACTTGGGGTTTCATTTAGCCAAACACTGATTTTTCCTTCTGTACTCCATTTTCACTTGTTGTGGAGCCCAGTGACATATTCCAGGAGTGAGATCTCTGTTCCACCACTGACAACATGCGTGGCAGATTGGGCAGCCATATTTTTGTGCTTTGCAAAGCGTGATTTTCAGAGGTTTGGGTGCGCACAAGGGTGGTGTGGCCATTTTGCTATTTCTGGCACCATCATAACACAATTCTGCAGCAGAGCAGAAGTGGGTTAAAACATCCCACAATGAAAATGGGAGGGTTGAAGTAATGAGCATGTAGTGAAGTTTGAGGTGGTGTAGTAAAAGTACAGTTGGGTGAAGGAGATAAGAGATGGAGAGAGAGGGCCTCCTTTTGATAAGAGAAGGTGGTTAAACAACAAGAAGGCAAGTAATATTGGGCTGCTGGCTACTATAAACAGGCCCCTGTCAACTAAGGTGGTGTGGAAAGTCAGAAGAAGGACATGTTGTCAGAGATTTTTTTTTACTTATAAGAAATCACACTTCTAGCCCTATTGCTAAAAAGGGTGTTCCCTTTGTAACAAACTATTCTAAGGTGCCTGTCAACAGTCACAATAAAGAAATAGTATTCTGTCCAAACCTATCCTCCAAACCAATTAGAAAAAATATAAAAGAAAAAAACAAGGGAGAGGGTCCTACCTTTAGAGTTGTTCACCCCTATCTCCTTTTAGAAATCCCTCCTGATTTTTGAACCAATGGTTATCCGTAGAAAATAATTCTCCCTGGTTTAACAGTTCTTGACCGTCACTCAAAGTTTCAAATCTTTCTCAAATTTACACAATAAAAAAAATAAAGTCTCCATTTCCTGAAAGGATCAAATGTCCAAGTTGTCATAGGTGGCGGGATACCTCTCTAATCCCTCACCACAATGTGTGTTGGTTTCTCTCCACTTGATTTATGTCTTGGGTACTCCTGTGCTCCTCTCACATCTATTCTTCACTTGAGTTATTGGGCATCTCTGGTTCCCTTGCGTCTCTCTGTCCAAATGTTTCACTTATCTCACTGGAGTACTGGTAATTCCTATTTCCAGATGCCTCTCATGGTTTTTGCGAGTTTCTTTGAGCCGTATGGTTGATTGTATTGCTTGGTCTCCTAATTGGGAGAATGGTGAGGGTGTACTTCTGAACGATCTCAGGAAGAAAGTATCAGAATGGGACTGTATTGATAATTAGGATCATGTATCCAGGCTTGCTAAATTGAGTATTTTCTGAATAATGTACTTTACTATTGGTAAGCCCCAAAGGTACATAGTGCAGTTTCCATGTCTGGTATTGCGAAGATGGTTCATGCTATTAAGGCTAAATAAATTGCACATTATGGATGCTGACAGAAGTCTCTGTCTTCAATGGCCACTGTGTGGGAGCGAGGGACCATCAGGCCCCTCGCGCCCTTTACTTCTCAGTACAAAACTCGGACCAAGTGCCTCCAGTTATGCGTACGCCCCTCGCCCTTATGCAATATCGAATTCGGTTAAAATTTGTGTAGATGGGACCACTTTGCAGGACACAGGGCATCCATTTTTGTGCCCCCTTTCGACTCTATCTTGATGACTAGGCCTCACTGCGATAGTACAAAATGCTTCTCTTCCCTTTCTCGCAACGGTCAGACGCACACGGCACATGGCCCCCACCATCGTTCCCACTCTGACTGGAAAACCATGCGGCTCCATTTTCACGCTGAAGCCAGAGGTGCTTGCAACAAATAATAAATGTAACACATCACTCTTCCTCTGAGATCACTGTCCTGCATGTGAACCAGCCTGAGCTAAGCACATAGCTCGTCCATCTCCACAAACGTGTCTTTACCCCCGCACCCTCGCCAGTGGAAACTTACTGTCAGTGTGACCCTGTGCCCCTGCAAGGTATTCCTTTCATGTGCCAGATCACTGACCAAGCCATGATGCCCACCCAACAGATCCCCAACTAACATTAGACCCCTGCTGCAGTATATCATTGTCTACCACTAACAAATGTCACATACCAGAGATTCTTATGAACGCAGACCCTAACTTCAACCAGTGTTATTATGGTTGTCAAGACCCTTAACCTAAAGCCTCTATAATCCAATGTAATTGATAGTATAGATATGCGTGTGACTTTTATAGGGACATGATGAATTATTCAAACACTACGAACGATTATTATTTAGTGCATGTATTTTGAGAATATATTATGTTAGCTTAGATAGTGACCACCCTGCTTCACAGCGACCTGACCTTCACCCATTCGGAGCACAGATGCCTGACGTCCACCCTCCCGCCAACCAAACAGCCAACCCAGAGGAAGATATGCCACCCACACCTTGGGCACCATATGGACTGTCCAATCTTGGACCAACGTAGTATATTATGTTAGATGCGTCATTTGTCCTATAAAATGTATTGTAACATTTAATTTGGTCAAAGCACTCTCAGAGGCAACAGAGATCTTGAATGCCATTTACTTATATAAAGCTCGCCTTGAACTCTCGCAGCCTCCTCTCTTTGCCTCATTCCCCGTCAGGGGTGTGTCAGTTTTGTTCCTTTGCATGAGAAAGACGGGGAGGGCACAAACACCATCCTGCCCTTCTCAGGCTTGAGCTGGATTTCCTTAAGTTCTGTAAGCTTCTCAAGATCCTCCTTTTCTCTTCTTCCTTCCCTCTCTGCCTCCTCTGTTAATGCCCCCTCTGCCGCATTGACTGGCTGACTGATCCTGCTGTGTCCTACAGGGCAACACGCCCTCTTTGCCCAGACTACCCCAGCTCCCCAGTCTCCCTGACTCATCCCCCAACCTGCACTTGCCCTTTCAGGCCCCCATCCCCTGACTAGTCTGGTGTGGTGAAATGATATGATATGATATTTTATTTGTATTGCGCTCGTACACAAGTGCATCCCTTCCAAGCCTTGTCCATCCCCATTCTTGCCCTTGGCATGTGGGCCTCACTCCTTGCACTCAATTCATCACCAGGCACTTGTCAACCTGGTATCCCCTTATCACTCACTTGCCTAGCCCCATGGACCCTTTATTCCCCTTCTCATCCCCCCTACACTTGTATGGCTCCACTCTGCCACCAAAGCATTATCCCTTCGCCCGGGCAGCACTTCCTCCCCTACCCACTACCCTTACCTCTGCACTTCTTAATCCTGCACTTGCACGATCCGAATGTCACAAGGCCTAGTAGGACCGTTATTGTTGTTTTCTTCTCAACCCCAAATCCTTTTCTTGTCTTGTGACACCTTGAAACACCATCTGTTGTATAGGTACTTTATAAATACCCAATAAAATAAATGAATAAAAAATGTTAAGGGTGCCTGGCTAGGTATTCCTAAGAGTAAACCAGGTTGCAGGCTGTGTGGTGTTCCATATGAGCTAGAACCGGCATGCCACATAATTATACCCTGTAAAACTATGAGAAAATATTATATTAGTTTCTATATGCAACATGTTGGTGGACTTTCTGAAATTCAAAATTAATTTTTTTCTTGGTGAACTGTGTTTTGGCTGGAGTATATCTTTATCAATCAAGATTGCAAAGGTATGTCAGGCCTTTGAAAAGGAAATTGCTGTGAAAGAGTGGTGACCTTTGATCCAGGAAATCAGTCTGTGTGTAAATGATTGTGTGTATGTATGATAATAGAAAGTATGATTTCATATTTTAAATTGATGTTTTACATTGTGATTAACGTATTATGTTGATATCTGTTTTGTATAAGGTTTTCTGTATGTAAAAAGTTCTATATTGAACTGAATCGCATTAAAGAATAACACAAGAAATTTATATTATTTGGGTTTCTTGGGCTCCTGTAACCATGATTGTTACTGGGTTCTTTCTCACTTTTTCTAGCTCTCCTGGCCTTTATGTCCCTGTTATGGAGTAAGGGTAATGCTGCCTTTTCTCCCTTTTGCTCGCTCCTCTCTCTTCCCCCCTCCCAGGAGAAACCCGGGTACCTTCTATGTCACAGGTGTTGCTCAATTAAAGTGGTGTCTGCTCGATAGTGTTGGTGTTCTTCACAGCTTTCTGATCTTCCAGTCTTTTTCTTGTTTCCTTTGCTCTTGCGTTAAGAACGGATGATTTGCTCCTCCCTAATCGTTTTGGTAGAGGTTATCGGGCACCGGGCCCACCACATCTGCTGAGTGGTTGCACCTTCAGGTAAGGCCTGCGATACTTAGCCTTTTCCTTGCAAATTCTGCGTGGCTCTCTACCGGGTGGGTGACATCTCTCCTCCTCTCCTGCTTGTTTCTGCACCACAGCGACCTCTGGGGTGCAGTGCGGTTCCGCACCTTAGTGACGTGCTCACGTCAGTTGCTCACCTCTGCGTATTGCTTCTTCTCCTCCATTCAAGGGTGACTGTACCTTTATTCTCGCTTCATGACCAAAAGGTGACGTGTTGTTTATGTTTAGCTGTCAAGCCCACAGAGAGACCAGCATTGTCTTGAGCCAAACATCCAAAGGCATTTTCAATATTGTTTGGATTTCCACAGCTGAATGTATGCAGATAATGCCTTAGATATAGGGAGATCCCCATGAGAATTTGGAATCCTGTCCCCTTGTGGGGAGTCACTCCCATTGAGGAACCACTTTCCCAAACCCCTAGGGAGCTCACCTTCCAAGTCTCGAAGGGGGTGGCTACCCCCAGGGAAGGAGGGACAAAGTCTCCAGATTTGTCACAGAGGTCTTGGAGTGAGACATTAATCTCTCCAGCTGCCAACATTTCCTGGTTCCAATCTGACTTCCTTTATTTTGACATTACACAAAGCCTAAATCCACTCCATGCTTGAACATGAAATGTGACATAAAAAGAAATGTCGAGTAATATAGGAGAAATGTCCCCTTGTCCATTCTGAAGAAAGAAGTACAGGAAAGCACGAACAAAATGACAGATGTAATGGGACACATCAAACATGACACTGTGAATGAATATGTTATGGTTTTGCCAAGTTGCTAAGAGTCAGGCACTCAGGCTTGAAAAGGGTCTAATAATCCTGTTGTCCCTAGACAGTTATTTTGACCAGACATCCAGAGAGGAAGTGAGCAAAGTGCCCAGGCCATTTCTATTTAAACATGTTGCAACCTTCTTACTTCGGACAAGAATGTAACAACCCCTTTGATAAAAACAAAGAAGAAAAAGAAAAAAACGTATAGTAACCATAGGGTTCTATGCATGGAAGTCATCATAATGTGGGTCTGTCAAACTATTTTTAACATGCAAATCACATAGCGGAGACCCCAATGGACTCACTTGCATGCACTGCAGTACTCTTTTTGGCATTTTCAGTGTTTGCCTACCAAATGAAAACAATGCCTGTAAATCCAGGTGGACACAGATTTTGGAAATTATATGTGCTTCATTGTGCCACCAAGCAAAAAAATGACTCTTCAGTGTGCACCTATCGGGATGATATTTAACATGGATTGCCATGGAATATGACATATTATGCCAACTGATAAAAGATGGCGGATACTAATGTATTACACCAGCTTCAAAATGCAGTATTTTCGCATGGTCTTAGAAATGTGGTGACTTAAAAAGTTTCTTGCCCCTTCATATTTTGTGTGATTAGTTTGGGCTAGTAGGTGTCACTTGCGACACCTATAAGCCAAACAATTGCATTAGAGTACAGATAGGGAGGAATGGCATATGAGGAGGGACACACAGCTTTTAGCTGTTGTTTGGTTATTTGCTGACCAAGTGACTGCCCATTCTCATCCTAACCCCTATGGTTATTCTCGTCCAGTTCTTGCACTCCCTGACCAAAACACCTCCTCATGGGAACTCTTGGAGCTCGCTTTATTCAAGCCTTACTATCAAACTTTGAACTCTAAAGCCCTTTTTTAAAGATCGTTTTCCAATGGGCGTGTGCCATTATAAAACGCTTCTGTGAATTAGGCCCTAAGTGACTATGCCATGTAAATGACTTAACTGGAGTTGTAAACCCGTTATTGGTGTAATACACATTTCTTAAATATCTGCCTTCAGCCACTTGCTCACTTGCTTTATAAGCACTCTGTGTGTCCTTCAATTAAATCCTGTTAAAAACAAGCATTGGGAAAGTCAACAGTTTTGGCTTGCGTATAATTATTAGCCATTTGCCAGGCACTGCTATTAGAGGCCCAGGTACTCGCAACATTTTGCACCTGCAACCATAAATGGCAAGTTAATACCACTACGACAGTGCCTGACAAGTGCCTTTCCCATGCCTGCATAAAAGCCCAAACTGTTGCATTGCTAATGCTTGTTTTTTTATATGTGGGCTACCTAGCACAGCAAAATGAATAGGTCCTGTGTGCAAGCAACAAAGCACTGCATGTTGTTCCCTGTTTTATACGTTAGTCTTTTTTGATGGTAAATGTTTCCCAAAAACCCAAAAACCCATGTGCAACTCATGTCTTGCTCTTCTTTATAAGAAATTGTCTTAATTGCTTACAATTCTGCTTAGTGTTGGCCAACATTGCACAATATAGATGACCATAAAACGCAATGCAATGTTTTTTTTTTTTGTATTAAGTTTATGAGTTGTCTTATCTCAGGGCAGAAAAAAAACACCCAGCATGATCCTTTTGTTGTTCTGTTTGACTTCACTTGAGAATATTAAGAAAGCTTCCCTTTATCTCTGATACATTAGCGTTTGTTTATAAGCTGCTGGCAACTGTGAAAGGAAAATGTCAAGGTAATGTGCAACAAGATATGTTTATATTTGGATAGCATGTTTTTCCCATTGCCTAATTTATAGGAAATGTTGATTCACATGATTCATATTGTGTCACGCTTCTTATTTCTGAATAATGTGGAAATACATGATTATTCTACCATTGTGCCAATTGATGCGTTCATTATAAATACACACACGTAAGAACCTTGTCAAACTGGAAATAGATCATGTCTAAGTTGTGGAGAGAACATGACGATTAAAATGAACGAATCATCCACATTAATATAATTGTATTGGTATATATTGAACAATTGAACAATTACAGTCACAGGTGCTTTGAAATCTTGATGTCAAATCCTTCATAACAATCAAATGGTGGTTGAAAACCATTGGAGTAAATCACAAAGATTATGGGTCCGATTCATGAAAAAGTGCGCAGAAATCCCACAAGGGCCGCATGCTGAGAGAGTTGATCAGAAACAGATCAAAGTGCACCCCGTTGTGAATTGGAATGTGCTTGCCCCTCTATGCGCCTGCAGTAATTTAGAAGAGTGAATATGTGAGCACAAAAGCATTATGTGTACGTTTTGCCTAGGGGCGGAGGGTTGGTGGAAATGGGCAGAATTTGCGCAGAGGGCACCTTTATCTACGCTAAAACAAAAACATAATAGAAACCATTTTAGTACCAAATGACCCTTCTCTACACCTTTCAAGCCCAACATTTAGTTAAGTTGGCCAATCAAAGTAACTTCAAATAAAGTTAACAGAGCAATAGGCTGAGATTACTGTAAAAAAACCATTCTAAAAGCATTTGCTCAGTAAATTTCACAAGCTTCTTTGCAGGCACATCAGAGTAATTCCAGGCAGAGGTGAGGAAGCCAATATGTATAGCTTTATACTAGTATGCCCACAGTGCAACAATGCACCAATAAATCCCAAGGCCTTACGAGGTGGTAAACAGGTGAGTGTGTCCAACCCACTGGAGAATGTCAGGAAGTCTACATATAGAGCTAGTTGAAGAGGGGCAGAGTTCCAGATGTTGTGGCCAGGTGTGTGGACAGAAGACATGCACACCTGATTATATTAAGGTAGATTAATAGGCAAGCCTTCCAGGAAGTAATTGTTCAGATTGGAGGTTTAGGGGACGTTCAATGTAATACTCTGTGTACTATGTGTATGACCCTTTAGTGGTTTATTTACTTGATCGTGACCCAGATGGATCAGTGCAAGGCTATCTAGGCTTTGGAAAACTAATTGCAGTATTTTTTAAGATAATAGGGTTAGCCAGGTTCTTATCCTTCGGAGTATGCCACAATTCCTGGGTTGTGCTCCTTTGTCCATGACTTTACAGTATTAACGTACCCCTTAAATCACATGTAAAAGGCAAACTACCTCAACACATCCTCCGAAAAATATTTCCCCACTTGGAAGGTCATCAATGATCATACTCATGAATTCTCTACACATGGGCCTGCCCTCAGAAAACATCTATTGTTTCCAAATTATCCAAAATAAAACTGCAAGATTTTTACTAAACCTCAAACCTTATGACCACATCACTCCAACTCTAAAAACCCTCAACTGGATACACATTAACATTAAAATAGAACTCAAAATCCTAAACATTATCCACAAGAGCATCCACTCTTCAGGCCACTTACGCCTCCAATCATTTCTTAAGCTTGCCATCATCATATAAGACTAAACTAAAACCTCTCAAATGTCGACACAAACAACAAAGAGGTACATATTTCTCTTCTAGTGCCCCACCATATGGGAAGATCTACCAAACTACATCTCACACAAACCCACATTCAAACAATCCAAAGACTGCTACTGACAATATTCAATCACAAACCTAACACACTTCCCCCGCATGTCTCCACTCTGTCCTTCATCTGGAAAACCTCCTTTCAAGTATATAAGCACTTAGACACCTCAGACGCATCTCCATAATCTCGCTTCTTCACCTTGGATAATACATTCCCCACAACCCCTTCTCTCCCTCTTTTCATCTCCCTTTTAACACAATAGCACTGTAAACTGCACTCAATTTGATCCAATCCTACCCTTCCTACATCTCTCCTCTCCCTTCCAACCTACTCCCTTTTCCCCTCTACGTCTCCTTAGCAGTTATGGGACATTCTATCTCATGCCTTTAAAGCAGCAGTATTCAAACTGTGGGGCACTACCCCCGTGGGTCCGTGGGTGCATCCCTGGGGGGCACTGAGAGCTCAGCATGAAATTTAAAAAAAATGTTTTTTTTTGTTTTTCTTAGATTGGAAGAAATGGGCAGGGGTGGCTCACATGGTTGGGCTGAAGCATGAAACTGTCTCCGGCAACAATGAAAAATTGGCCCACAGTTGTAAATGGATATTCATTCCTTTAGTCACAGACTGGGCCTCATTACAACTATGGCGGTACGGTAACAACAGTGCCGGTAAGCTACCGTACCGCCATAGTAAGAGTTGTGCTTGCGGGTGCTTGACAGCCGGCCAGATCTGACCTGGTAGGCAGCATCCGAGCTCCCCATTGTCATTGAGCCCTATTGGGCTCAAATGGGAATGGAGATCTAGCGGGACCGGCACCCACGAAAGGGCTACTATCAGGTCCACCTAACTTGGCATGACTCGGTAATTGCCCATTCGCGGGTGCTGGACCCGGATGGAACTCCGGCAGCAGCAGTGCCAGTTTTACCGGCACAGCTACCGCCAGGGATGTAATGAGGCCTACTGTTTCAATAGAACCCAAGGGGATGCTTTGTGTTAAAATGTAAGTAACTTGTGATATATTCAGCAACAATGGTCAAAATTACTAACTGCATAGTTAAGTAACTTATCAAAAGGTCCACATTGGCCAAATTGGTGGCCCATTTTGACTGGCCCACACTAGCATTTTACATTTTCATATAGGCATTTTCTTATAGGCCAGTCCGAGCCTCGCGGCTCATCCATAATGACGAGGGGGTGCCCACCCAGTGGCCCCTCACCCATTATGGAGGAGCTAAGGAGCCAGCCCATTGAAACAGTGAGCACTTCCTCAGCTGCTTTTTACAGCTGATGGAGTGCTCCTGGGCTGGCTGAACTGTCAAAGGGAAACACTGTTTTCCTTTGACAGTTCAGTTTAGTTGCCCAGCTGCACATGCTCACTGAGCCATGCAAGTGCTGTGGCGTTTTGCTTCGCCAGCATTGCATAGCTCATTGGAAATTCTGGCTGGGGCACAGCATGTCTGTATGTCTGAGGGGGAGCTCCTGCACCTCCTCGCACGTACGGACAGAGCAGCCTGGAGCAGGGCGTTTCAACACCCACACGCAGGCCAGTGCAGAAGGTATGTTTATGTTCATTTATTTTATTGAAACCTGTGTATGGATGCATGTATGCTTGTTATGAGTGAGTGTATGGTGATGGATGATCGTGTGAATGATAGAGTGATTGCTGTATGAATGTGCAGCGCTTTGCATACACACATAATCATGTTGATTGTGTTAGGCCCAGTGGGGGACAGGGATGGTATCTTTTAACTGGACCTCTATCACAGATTTCCAGTAAAAAATGTCATGCCTGCCCCCTGGACCCCCAGCACCTATTGCAAACTGTTTGGCTATTTACCCATTTTTTTGTTAAAAGTATGCTCTACAATGCAACATTTTAACCATTATTTAAAAAAAAATCACATGGAGAACACCCCCCCCCCCGAACACCCCTTATTGGTCCGGGCTCCCTCACTATGCTTGGTCGCTATGGCATTTTTGGAGGAAATAGTTATGCCCCTCCACTTAAAAAGTCATCAGCCGCAAGGAGCAGGTGGCAGTGCGCAATATATACTGTCCAGTTGGCATTTCTGGGGGGTCCCGACCTGCCCAAAATTTGCTCAAGGAGGCTCCGGCCAAAAAGTTTGAAGACCACTGCTTCAAAGTATTGTTCTACTAACCCTAATTAAATGTTAATGCTCTGTGCATGCGTGTATATCCGTGTACATCCTGGCTGAAACCAGATGACTTTGAACCCATTTATCCTGTATAGTAATTTAAAACACTGAGAAAAAAGACGGTGTCAGATTTAGTTCGTGTAAGGCACATTTGTAAACAATGCTAGCATGTATTAACTTACAATATTTATGGGAAGTCAAACATTTACCCTAGATTGTGAACTGTATGAGTGGGTGTGCGAGTTGCTGAGGGTGTCCGTGGGCAACTACCGACTGAGGGGGTGGTCTCTGGGGTGATCAGGGCCACGTTGCTGACTGGATAATCTAGATTTTTTCCACCACAGATGGGTTTTAGCACCTATCCTTGCGGCTACTTAGACAAACTATGACATTATGTCACTATTTATATATAGTTCAGGCAGTTTAAGCATAGCTATGTAAGCACGACAGATAATAGACAGCAAATGTTCTGGGACCTGATGACCTTTAATTATGTTTTTTGGTTTTTTTAATCTGAGTTTTTATAACTTTCAAATAATAATAAAAAATAATCATCATCATTGCAACTTTATTCCGTGATTAGCCATTAAAGTACAAGCAACACAATACAGGTGAACAAACTGAGGATATGAAAGCACATTCATTTGCAAACACTACATATGCATTTAATAATAAAAACAATTAATCTAATCCAGTGAAATAAACAATTCATCCCTATTAAAGCTCACCATCCAACACTTCAATACAATTTCAATAACACAGATTCCAATTACCTCTAGAAAACAGTCAAGAAAAAGGATAACATCAGGAAGGTTAATGCAAATGAAATACAGGCTAATCTAAATATCTTTCCTAATAGCATGGCGGTAACAGAGAACTTAGAGCAAGTATGAAGGTTCTTTTGTGTTACATAATGTAAGTAATCCCACAGTCTCATCTATCTGTCTGGTCTCTTGTCTCATTAAACGGGGTTTGAGACCTTTTGATATTTAAGAAAGAATACAGCGGACAAAAGAAAAACGGTTTCAAAAACATTAAAACAGTGTGGGCATGATGTAGAACTATCATTGGACCACTTTGAGGTAAATACTGAAAGGATATCTAAACACAACTTTGTTAATATAAATCTCTAGCTTGGTCTTCCAATCTAAGTTAAGAAGGATATGAAGCCCCACTTATCTTTCAGATTTGGACATATTTTGTTCTTTTCCCCTTTGCACTAGATGATAATAAATGTACCAAGGACCAATCATTAAACACCACCTTCAGGTAATTTATTTTTTCTTAGTGATAATCCTCAAATCACACAAAAGGTTACAGAAGCCAAGGTCACATTACATAGATATACCAAATGTCAAACATTTCAAGTTGCTGCCATCAGAATCATTTGTAATAGACCATAACATCATCCTGCATAATAATAGCTCTACATTAGAATTCAGACCCAGCCAGAATAGATGGGGATTCAAATATAACTAATAAGTAATTGGACAAAGATCCACTTCCAAAATAGCAGGTATATTATTATTATCATTGTATTTATTGAGTGTGGACCTATGTTCAGGAAGCAACAGAGCACTGTCTAGCTGTAGGGGGAAGAACATGGTGAGGAAAGCAGAAAGAAAAATGGAGTTAGGAGCTAACAAAAGGGGCAGGGGAGAGCGGGCAATTTAACAGCAAGGAATCTGGAAGTGTAGTGTAACGCCACAACAACCAGACATAGAAAAAACAACCCACTAGGGAAAAAGGATGGGTACACCCTTTTTGAGACGAACAAGAGCTTTATTTTGGATACAAAATGGAAAATGGCAACAGGGTATTATAAGTCCACTGCCGCAGAGCTTTCTCACTTCATCAAAGTAAACTTCACTTTATAAACGTAGAAATTGTTGTTCATGACGCATTTGACATATAGCATTCACCACCCACACTCATTGGCTACCGCCTATTTACATGCTAATAGTCACATATGAGCCACTCTCCAATTGGTCATATCATCTTGTCCTCCAATTTCTCCACACATGGGTAATGGCCTCTTCACCTCAAAGCACTGCAAGATAATTGGTTGAACTTTAAAATGCACCAACCTCAACATCAGAAGCAGCTGTTAATATGGACCTGAGAGGGCAGTGCAGTGCGGCTTGACGTGCAAGTGTTTTGTGCTCGGTGGTCCTTTCCTCTAGGTTGAGGAAGTGAGAGCGCCCGGCATATTGGCTACCGCCACGACTACGGCAGAGGAAGGGGGAAGCCGTGAACCAGGGAGCCTGGTGAAGTTGGTAAAAGTGTTCTCGGGCGTTCTGGCTCAGCCCAGTAGAGCAGTGAAGAGTGAAGCTGCAAATCAGGTGAAGCCGGGAGAAGCTGGGTTAATCAGTGACGGCCGTGACAGCTGCGAGAGAGAGGCGTGTCCTGAGACCCGAGACGTTTGGACAGGGGATATGTTGCCCTACCTGTCGAGGACCATCCAAGTGCAAGCTCCGCCAGCCCATTATTCATGGCAAGCGGTAAGCCCTAAACCCAAGTCCTAAGTATCGGATGTGGGTAGTTCATTCAGTTTTCGCCAAGAATTTTCTTGCGGTGGGATTGGGGATTGTTTAAAATTGCCTGAATTCCCTGAATTACTCTGAATCCAATAAGGGCTGTTTCGGCACTCGCGCTGATATGTGTACTTTCAAGTGTGCAGCCTTTTTGTGCTTTGTGCTTCCATTGAAGGGTTGAGAAAAAAAAGAAAAAAAAGGTTTTTTAGTAAAGGGAAATTGCGCTCTGTGGAAGCTGGTGCTTGGTGTAACACAGTGTCAGGTTGCTCAAAAACTACTGTGGAGCTTTATCACCCTTTGTTTCTAATGGTGCAGACACCGATTTAGAGGCAATAATAACAGAGACCCTTGGAGTTCCTGGAGTCCTCTTTTTCATTTCCATGGGTTCCGGATCAGTTTTCCATAAATACACCCGTTCTTTTTTCTCTTCACAACAGACTGAAATAGGATTCTGGTATACCTCCTAATTCGAGGAGACAACTTGAGCCCTTTTCTTTCTTGGAGGGAGAGTACCTTCCCCTCTCGGAAAAGTTCTCCTGGGTCGATCCCACACTGCAGATAATCTCATATTACCTTGAAAGGTCTTGTTACCCGGATCTATCAGTTAACTGTTCTTGACATATAGAACTAAATAGTGTTAACGTACTGCATTAAAGTAAAATGGGTACAAGGAATCAAGCAACTGCAAAAATGAAGTCACAAGCAAAGCGCAGAGCAACTTTGCATTGTGCGGTAGTTGGCACTAAAAGGGGTATAAAGGATAACTTTAACACAAAGATAAGCAAAAGGAAGAAAGGCCATAACTGCAGTACAAGTAGTAGAAATCAGCAATCTACCATTTCGGAGTTCTTTAAAATTGAGCAAAACAAGTCTACAAGCAAGGGTAAAGAAATATACTCCTTGCATAACTTTTCAATGGAGTCTGAGCAATATGGATCAATTGATAATAACAACTTGCTTCTCAATATGGTGAAAGGACTGAGAAGAGCCTTGTTGGGTTGCAACCAGGCTGCGCAAATGCATGAGAACTCAGATCGAGCAGATAACGTAATCAACATAAATCTTTCAAACTCCCCCGACTTAGAGGCTTTGCTCTAAGCGCAAGAGGGAGATTTATCATCAAATTCTAGTAGTGAGTATGAATCAACATATGGCATTAACAATGACATTCAGAAACAAAAAAGACTAAGAACAAGTGATATTGACTTCTTTGGCTTACATTTTGACTAAGATGGAGGTTCTATCTAATCTGACATCAATGTTGTTGAAAAAACAGGCAGATTTGAAAACAGCCCTAGCCTAGCCCATGTTGGAAAAAAAATTATAATATAACTTACACATTCAAAACACAAAAAGAGGTAAATCCCATAAGTAAACCATTAAGAACATCCTCGACACTTATACAGGATGATAAAGCATCCACTAATTTAGCGCCATGCCCTTTTATTCATCAACAGTGGGCAAGGGGAGAGAGATACAATGGGAGTATGAAGACATATTTATTTCCCCAACAAAAGAAGTACAAAGGGATGGCAAATGTACAGCCCCAAAAACCTTGGGAAATAAAAAAAGTGTAATTCAAGGAAAGAATGTGACTAAAAAAACAGGGCCAATTGTGATGCTAGCGGGAGGGAAATTAACAAAAAATGTGCATACCAACATGGGTCCAACAAAGATTATAAATCATTTGTCGGATGGAACAACAAGAACTAATATTCTGAAGGGTCCTTACACAACAAAAACACATTTACATCAGAATGAAAGATTAATAGAGAGGAACAGAACTCAGAAGATTTACAAGAATCAAGAAAGGATGTGGTTAGAAATAAAAGTATGGATTATGGACCCAGAGAAGAAAGATGGTCTCAAACTGGGAGATCCAATACGTATGAGGAAGGTATTGGTGTATGGGCTTTATTTGAAGAAATTGAACCAATAATGGAAAGCCTTTTTCTAAATCGTTCACAAATGTTGAAAATCTTTGGAGAATTTCCTCATCACGAGACATGAAAAGAATTGAATTGCCAAGATGGGGGAGCCAGAAAAACTGGTCTTTGATAGAGTTCTCATCGGCTGTTACGGTAGCGCTTTTGAAGGCACACGCCCACCTACTAAACAGGAGTGGGCTTATCTCTGATCCTCTGTCATAAAAAGAAAAAGTTTGTACAACATAGAGATTGAGCAAACGTCTCGGTACTCAGGACGAGAGGGAAGCATTCAAGGAATTACAGAGAGAAAGAGAGAGTGCGACAGAAAACATCTGGGAAATGGTTAGTTGGCAGCCAGTCCGTGTAAGCAATGCAGCAACTGAAATGTAGGTGAACTAGATGTAATAACTTGGATGTCATGGAACACACGTGGTTATAACTGTTTCCTCGCTCAAGCTGAAGGTTTACAGATTTTAAGATCAAGTGATGTGTTCCTCTTACAAGAGACATGGTGGATGAATACCTTTTACCTTGACGGTTTTCATATTGAATTTAACTGTGCTATGAAATCAGCTTTTGGTAGACCCAGTGGGGGTCTGGCAGTCGACACACGGGTAGAGCACACACTAGAAAAGATTAAAATGGAAGCAAAAACACCATATGTTTTTCCAACTACTTTAAGGTGGCCAGGGTCTTCTAGACTGCCTATCCTGTTGATTCATGTTTTTGATTCTCCCGGTGGCAGTTGCACTAAGAAAATGATTGACTGTAAAGAAGAAGTTATGATTAAGTGGTCTATATTAAATAGAAACTGTTCAGTAATTATAGATGGAGATTTAAATGTGAAAGATTTACATGCACAATGGAGTGGCACCCAAGAACAGAATAAGGACTGGATGAAATTACTGGAAAGACATGAATCAACATAGTTAAAACATAAAGAAGTGAAAGGTCAGGAAGCCACATATACATGGACAAACAGAAAAACACGTTCACTCATAGATTATGTAACCGCAGACATAGATTTAATATTTAAAGGTGATGTGGAAAACAGTAACATATCATACTTATACACATGTTGCACACATTTTTCAAAGGCGTTTGACCTGGTACCACAAGTTTTATTATAGAAACATCTAGCAGACAGGGGATTAGACAAAAATCTCCTGCATTTCATCAAACTTCTATATACTAATGCATTGATAGCAATTTGCCTAAATGTGGCAGGGCAATGCACAAAATTTCAGAACACAAATACAGGTTTAAAGCAGGGTTGTGTGCTTGGACCCATATTATACAACCTGTTTACTGCAGGCGTAGAAAAATGTTAATTGATGTAAATAATTGTCCACCAAAGGTTAATGGTGTGACAATCCCAATGTTGGCCTATGCCAACGACATTATTATATTTCATCACACCCAGATTGTGTTGCAGAGATCACTAAATTTTTTGGCACACTATGCAGACGAGAATGGAAAGGGTTATGGCAGAGACAAGTTATAATGGCCCATTATCAACCAGGGCATTATTAACCACAGTTTTGAGAGCAAAGAGTATGAAAGATCTGCTGATGGTCTGTTTGAGAAACTCATGGATGAAATTGGCTGGATTATTGGGTGTGGATGCGTACACATATCCTGATGCTTCATTATGGAAGAAATCTCTCTATTAACTTAGAAAATAAAACGTTATTCTGGCCAGATCTGGATTTTCTTAGAAGAAAGCCATTGGTGGGAGAGGGTGGCCCAGCTAGCAGAGTATACAAACAGATTGTGAATGAATATAAAGGCAATGAAATGCTGAGAGATGAGTAGAAGGATTGGCTCTGACATAACAGTGGAGACATGGATGAGGATATGTGCGAATGTCAAACTTTGTTCCCTGGGTTTGACTGAGAGAACGAGACGAATTAAGATTCTGAACAGGGTATATTGGACCCTGGATAGATTATGGAAGAGAGGTTTGAAGGATGATCCGGAATTTTAGGCGTGTGTTCACGAAAATGGTACATTGGAACATATGATGTGGAATTGCAGGAAGGTACAAGGATTTTGGAGAGACATAGGTGTAATTTTGGAGAAGGTCTTAAATGAACCAATTGGTTTTGATTTTGAAACATTGATTTTGGGAAATGATGCAACCTTGGAGGAGCTCACTCAATGCCAAAAGAAATGGTTATTTAGAGGTGCCATGGTGGGAAAAAAAGTCATCCTTAGGAATTGGAAATCTGATATTACTTTAGAAAAGGAAATGTGTTTGAATGAAATGCTTAAAATAGCAGATATGGAAAGGTTTTTATAGGGGAAACAGGGAAAGACTGGTTTGTTTATGAAGATTTGTGGAAAATTTCTAGCGATGTACTGAACCTGATATTTGTATATTATATGATGAGAACTGTGTAAATATGGGGAAGGGTGGGATATTACTATGATGTTTTATAATTATGTATATAGTTTTTATATAATTTTGCTGACATTTCATGTTTTGATGTATTTAAATTGAAAATACATTTTTTTTAAAAAGGAATGGTAATCAACATTAATAAAACAAAAACATTGAGACTAAGTAAAAAGAACAGTGGTCACAAAAAACTGTAATTGGCAAATTAAAGATTCTGGTCTAGGCAACGTATTGGAATACAACTACTTGGGATTCTTCATATCATCTAACAACTCAGGGAAATTTTATTATGACAAAATCTATGTTAAAGTGTGGAAAAAATGGTTAGCAATCAAGTACTATGTCATATATAGAGGTGGAAACAACATAGAGGGCCTCGTAGAAATATACAGAGTTAGTATTATACCTACTATTATGTATGGTTTGGCTGTTTTAAATCTTAGCCAGATACAATGGCTTGAATGCCTGGAAGGTAAAATACTTTGTTCCATCATAAATGTTACAAACGCAGTTCCAGTTGAGGCCCTACGACTAGAGTACAGGGTAACAGCAGTAAGAGCAACTTGGTTAATACAAAGGACCCTTTTATATGAAAAAATAAAGGGTAATTTATCATTGGTACATATTTCTGGCAGAGAAATTCTCTGACAGCTCCATCAAAAATAGTTTTCTGATTTACTCAGTGAGTCCGCTGAATGTCTTATGAACTTTCTGAATTTAGACTAGGACATATTCGCACAAGATCCCAACACTGAAAATAAAATAAAAATTAAAGCTAAAGACTGGGATACTGTAAACAACGTTGATACTTTGCACAAAAAGAAGAGATATCACGATTTAGCCAGAGAGGCAGGGAAAAGTCATGAACCTGCTAGCTATCTGACAAAGCTTACTTGTATAGAGTTTAAGTGTTTCACACTGCACTTAAGAATGAACATTTTGCAGACAAAAGAATTCACAGTGGCCCATTTGAAGAAAGACTGTGTAGATGTTGTAACACAGAGATAGAAACAAGTAGACACATTTTGACTCAATGTAAATCCTTGCAGCTTATGTATGTTAGGGGTTATGAAAGGTTTTTGAGAAAGTTTGAGGACTGTGGGGGGGATCAATTTTGGTCTGTTTTATATGGTGCTACCTCAGTGGTAAAAACTGCAGCAGCTCATGATATATGGAAACAAATCCTATTTGAGGATGATTTTTAAAAAGTATTTTTAAAGTATTTTACTTGCTGGTTAGAAAAGAATGTATTTCATTCCTAATGTAAGTTTGAAACAAGATATTTTAAACTTTTATGTTTTATTTTTTGTAGGAAATGTGCTTAAAGTTTTAATGAATTTAACTAATTGCGCAATAACAAACAAAAAAAAAATGCACCACCCTGTCTTTTATTTCTAACCACATAGTGTGCGCCCTGTTGCCAACATAAACCTGATAGATACCTTTGAGGTCAGCCTGGCCCTTGCAAACAAAGCAACTCTTTTCTCATCCCAGACGCACAGGTGCCCCTAACATGCCTCCCTGCTGCAATCTTCTAACCATTGACATCACCCTTTGCTCTCCCTGGTACAAATCATGGACCTTGTTGTTCTCTGCTACCTCGTGTATCGGTTACCCCTCCCAAGAGGTAGGGCTGGTGTCCCACTAATACACCCAATTCATGAAGGATTTAAGAGTATTTTTCCTGTATATCTGGTAGTTCAAATAGAATCACCATTATTCTGAGGGGCGCTATTATCCTAAACCCAAGTTCATGGTTTGGCAGGTCAAGACCTCTGCCCAGGCTCCCATGAGTATCGCCTTTGTACTGGGCTGCAGCTCTTCTCCTATTTGGCTGCTTTCATTCCTACCTAATTGTTCGAAGATACATTTATGTGTTGGTGTACGTGTGTGTCCCCTACCATGCCTGAGCATTAGAATGTGATAATCATGCAAGAGATGGGGCCTTTTTGTTCTGTGTCTCTGTCATGACCTGTGAGGATTCAGGCCTACTCTTAAATGCAGTGTTAATTTATGTCATCAACATCCGGCACATGCAATGGATTCTACGTGACACAGTTATGAAACAAATGCCTTGTTTCCCCTGTATAAACTTCAAAATATGTGTGTCTCCCAGCAGCTGCTTCCAACAATAAGGTTCCCCCTAGACCCTACTCCACACTACTTTCCACATGTTTATATATTTTCCATGATCTAAGTCATTTTGGAGTTTCATTGATTTGAACATGCATCCCAACATTCCCCTCTCTAGTTAATCCTTCATTAAGTAACTTCTCCTTTTCTCTCTCTATCCACTTCATCCTTTGTGACACATGCTCTACAGACATGACGCAACCTGCCCACTTCAGGTGCATATTTCTCTATGGTGCATGTGTGATATATACGATCCCCATCAAACTCTAAATCAACCCAGTGATCAGTGGAGTTTGCTGGATCTGGTTCAGATGAGGTTTATGTCCCTGAGGAATATATATGTGTTTCAATCCTGACCATACGTGGCTTATTTTGGTACTCAGTTTGAGCCTGCCTATCCTCTGTACCTAGCAGAGTCATCCCTGTCCCTATAGTAACCTTCATCATTGTGCTTTTCGGGATAGTCTTTGCACAGCATATAACTATCATCTGGCACATTCAGAACTACACCATTAGGTGCACCATGATCGAAACCAATATTTTCACCACTGCTGCAAGCCAGGATGGCGCCCATGTGAGCAATGTGTTGAACCAATCTTCGGCCTGCACACCTGCTTCACTTTCCATGGCAGTCTTTAACTTGTGCAAGGCACTATTATGTGCATCAGGGACTGGTTCTCTGCATCATTTGGAAGCATATATGTGCTGAAGATAACTATCTTTTTGCACACAACCCTTTTGCGCACCTTGAGAAGATCCAGGACATATCGGTTTTGAAATGTCCTCAACCGGATCGCCATCAACTTGCTCTTGATAGCATTTAAGCCTTGTTCTGTGCCATTGGCCAACCCACTCAATTCTCACCAAACAATCATTTGCTGTAGCCTGGAAAGCTGACATCAGGGGAGATGCAAGAAACACCTCTGTCTTGGTATACAGCAAGTATCTGTCAGGGATTGCTTTGAGCAACGTGGATGAATCTTATGACAGATAATTTGATATTTTTCTTTGTAGCTTCACCAACCTCTTCTTCTTCCTCATCCTGGGTGGTGGGATGGAAGCTGGGATAGATTGTGATACCCCATATTTGGATGCTACTGTCAGATGAGGGACCACAAGGATAGCTGAGTGCAATGTTGTCAATGCATATGTGTCTGACCAGGAAGAAGGAAGATGCAGGTTTGCCTGTTGACCACGAAAACAGAACTGATATTCATCCGCTGGTTGAACTTTTACTGAGGTTTTGCGTGCTTCAATCCATGTTAGCTTTGGTATATATGCAGTTCATGTTCTGAAACAATTCTCATTGATGTTCCATGTTACTTCTTTTCTGAACCCTGCCAAACCCCTGTTGCACAGCTCACCACCGCCTTCTCCCATCTGTTCGACACAAACAACACTCCATCCAATTTTAACATGGGCTGTGGCTTTCATTGAGGTACACTATCATCTTTGGCACACTTTTCTCCATCTGTGTCCATTAGTACAACTTGTACCTTGTGCCCCTGGAACATACTTTGAATCCAACACAGGGCTAAAAGCACCAAATCCTGGGCTTCCAAGGGTGAAATTTCCTGAGGCACTAACATTGTGGGTGCTCTGTACACATGGGGGATGAGGGAGCAGTCATAGCAACTCATGTTATACCTCTGTTTCCCTACCGAGAACATTTGACTGCACCACATGTTACTACATTCTGGGTGATGAACATCAGACATTGTATCGAAGACCACACCTTTGTGTTGATCATATTCATTTTCATCATCTAAAACCCATTTAACCCACAACTTTAAATTCCATATTACTGTGTCTTGTATCCTCATTAATTTACAATTCACGACCGTGGTCATATAATCATCACTTCATGTTGTAGCATAATAGAAAATGATTGTTTTCACATCCCCTTATGTTACACCCCAACCCCTTTTTATATGATATAACCATATAAATTCACTATATAAATATAAAAACATACAAAAGAAAAATGCACACAAAAGTGGCAAAAATATTCTACTTCAAAAAATCCTAGCGCATGCAATGTTAGTATCAACAAAAATTGCTGAAACTCGCAACTACATATTAGAAAACATTATTTTACATTTGCACAAACTAAATATCAATGAAACATTCACATCCTAAAATAAAATAATGAAATGTAAATACTCTTCAAAAGGAAATGCTGCAAATATCGTTTTCAAATAAAAAAGAACACCAGATTAAAAACACTCTGTGGGAGAGGTGATTGTCCTTACACGGCTAAGTGACAAAAACCTCATACTCCCCGTCAATCAATCGAACCACTGCAGCAGCAGTATGTCACTGACCTGTCTACTTGTCAATAGTTGGGGACCCATCGACAAACAACATCTAAGGCATCTGTCATCTAAGGCACAAACACATGCTTTAGGACTGTCATCTTCAGGGCCCTCGTATGTGACACAGTGATGCACCTCATCATCAGTAATAGGCTTTGTTAGAAAGGTAGCCGTGTTTACTGTTTTGTAACAGACAATATGAATAAATGGGCTTAAAATAATGACTTCATATGTAGAAGCCTTTTGCGTATTCAATGTGGATTTGGATCTTTCCAATGTTGCAAATAGGTAATCTTCGACCTACAGAGTCAATGAACACCCCATGACAATAGTGCTGACTTCTCAACAGCAAAAGCATATGCAGCCAATGCTTGTTTGTTAGGAAAATGTCCTTGCATGACAGAGTCCAGAATGCCACCATAATATGCTAAAGGTTTATGACTTATGGTACTGTGTTGTGTCAGAACTACTGTCATCATCTGGCCATTCGAGTGTAAAAAAAGACCAATCTCTTTAGTGTAATCAGGAGTTGCCAGTAAAGGAGCAGCTGAGATAACATTTTCCAGCTCCTAGAAACTGGTAACCATCTTGTCAGTATTTATTGTCTGTTGTGTATCTTTAAGTGGCTGTAGCAGTGGTTGAGTATATGATGTATAGTAAAAAATCCATGCTCTACAGTAATTACACTGACAAAGAAATGTTTGCATATCATTAACCGTCGTTGTCTGAGGAGTAATGCACACCACTGGAGTCACTTTTTTACCATTTACTGAAATCATCTGACCCAAATACAACACCTCCTGCTGGCAATATTGCAACTTTGCTCTGTCCACCTTATATCCTTTGTCAGCTAACAAGTGTAACAAGGCAAAAGGGTCCACCCTGCACTTTTGGTTCGGTAGTGCTACACACCAAAAAATCATCCAATTATTGAATGATAGTACTGAAAACATCAATATTCCCTAAATCATCATGTTGGACCTGTCTCTGTTATTTGTCTCCTGTTCTAACCATGGCTTTTACATCCCTCCTTTCATGTCTGTCAGCCATTCCTTATGATACTTGGGAATATGTCTTGACTGATAGAAAGGAAGGGCTTTTTACATGTTTTCCAATGGTGTTGCTGGTTCCATTGTAACCACCCATGTATCACTGTTACAAAATACCACTTGCCCCCTTTTCCACTCTTCCACTGTCGACGCCTACCCCTCCCTTGTGTTTAAATGCTGCTAGTTCAGAATTGTACCAAGTGTTATGCTTGGTGGCAATTTTCAGATGGATCCGCATGACAGGGCAAGAATATCAAAGGTGTCAGTGATAGCAAGATGGAGTTTGTTGAGAGCAGAGTCAATAGTTGAGTGGGTAATGGGAGGAAGGGGGAGATGAAGGTGGAAGTGAATGCAGCAACTGACATTCGTTTCATCGGACAGATGTCTGCAAATGAGGCTGGCAGAGCCGGGGGAGGTACAGTCAGGGGGCTGAGAGGTCTCAGGTGGGAGGAGAAGAGGGAATGGCCAGAACTGGAGGGAGGGATGCAGAGTGTGTTAGACCAGAAAAGTAATCCCATAGTCGAATGATACGTATAATATGTTGGCCAGAAGCGAATCACATCATGTGACAAACATCGCAATCCAAGAATCGTCGATGTAACCAAAGGGCGTCCATTTTGTGAAATGGCAGCCATTTGCTTTTTGTTCTTTTCTGTCAAATGCTTTGAAAATATATTCTATGCTTTAAACTCACACACAGTGCAAGCTCACATCTTGAACGCTGAAATACTAACACAGACAGGAATGTCAAACTGAGCAGAAATACATTGTTTTTCTTTCTCACTAAGTCTAAGTCGAGTAAAAGCTGCATCTAATCAGTAGTCCAGGTGCCGGTTTAACTTGCAAGCGCTGTTGTAAAAGGCAGTTAAACATGAATGATATTATCCTAGCTGTGCTCCATCGCAGAGAATGGTATTTTCTGCTTCAGAACTATCTGATCCATAGCACATGATCCGAAACACACAGATAATGTACTAAGGAATGTTTCTCTGCTAAGAACACAATATCCTTGCCGAGCCAGAGCTCTATGTTCCTCAGAACAGAAAGCTGTCTCTGCTGCCTTTGCTAGAATAACTATGTTTAGACTGAATGAAGACCTGTCATAATTGTCAATCACTGAACCCTAGCCTGTATGACATGTATGTGTGCGGGTCGAATTGCCTTAATAACGGATATGTCTAATCTATATGTATTATTGTGTTAGACCAGAAATTACCCTATAGTATGTATAGTATGTATATTATGTTGGCCAGAAACCAATCGCATCATGTGACAAACATCGCAAACACAGAATCCTCAATGTAACCAAACGGCGTCCATTTTGTGAAATATCCGCCATTTGCTTTTTTACTTTCTGTAAAAAGACACTTTGCAAAATGTATTCTAAGTTTCAAACTGATGTATGGTGCAAGGCCACGGCCTGCATGTTGAAAGATCAACCCAGACAGGAATGCCAGATGATACCGAAATACATTGTTTTCCTCCCTCCATGAAGTCCTTGGAGGCGAGGAGAAACTGCATCTAATCAGCTGCCCAGGTGCAGGCCTGTCTTACAAATGCTGTAGCAATAAGCAGTTAAAGCATGAATTATTATAGCGGTACTCCTTCGTGGATACTGGTATTTTCTGCCTCAGAACTGTCTGACCCATGGTTCATGAATAGAAACACATAGATAACATGCCAAGGAATGTTTCTCTCCTACGAACATGATATCCTTGCTGAACTAAGAGCTTCATGTTCTCCATAACAAAAATCTGTCTCTGCTACTATTGCTAGAATAATTATATTTAGACTGAATAGAGACTTGTCATAGCGTGTCATAATTGACATGATTGTCAATCACTGAACCCTAGCCTAAAAAGATACATTATGGGCGGTCTGAATTGCCTTCAAAGATTACATGTTATGTATATATATTGTTGCTTGAGCGTTGCTCACTCTCTTGCGTCTCACGAGGTCTGGGTACACACGTTGCGAGACTTTAGACCCCAGTCGGCTGACTGAGCATACTTTGAAATAAACCAGACTTGTTTGGAAATCGAACCTTGTGTCTGTCGTGTCACTAGTATATAGTTATTATGCCTTAGTTTCCATATGCGGTCTTTATGGCATAGCAAATATGGCGCACGAATAGGGACCCTCCCCCTAATACTCCATCGTATACGTTGAAGTTGAAGGAAGACTAAAACGAGTCGAGGACAAAGCTGTCGAACTGGTATCGGAAAGTGTTCGGCACACCTGTTCTAACTTGATGGGTCCGACTTGATGGTCGTGCAGTTATGTAATGCCTCCGTCCCCAAGTACCGCTCGAGCAGAATGTAAATTACTGCCCAAGCAATCTTTGAGGCCACAGGTGGGAGTGTCGTCGTCAGCCTGGTATCGGGAACGCCGGAAGGACCCCTGAATACTGTAAGGCAAAGTGTTATAATCAAGGAAACACTCAAAAAGGCAATTGGCAATGGACAGAAGGAGTAAACAAGATGCAGTGACACCAGCTTACCTAAAAGGGGAGGAGTGTAGGTAAGGAACCTATGCAGGGGAACCCACAGCAGGCTGGAATTATGTAGTTGACACTCCTGAAAGCACCTGGTGGAGCAAGACTGGATCCGTGGCAAAACGTGAAGCAATCCGAGGGTTGCAAAAACAGAAGGGGCAATCCAAAAGCAAGTCCAGAGTACAAATAGGTGTCAGATGTCTGGGAAATCCGAGAGCACGCCAGAGTCCAAGGGTAATCCAAGAGCAGTTCCAAGAAGCGTTCCGAGGTCGAAGCAAGGAGAGAAAACAAGAAGCAAAGGTAACGCCTGGCAGTCCTCCGTAGAAGTAGCTGTGAAGCAAAGAGTCTTGTTTGCCGGCTTCTTTTGAAGAGGCGAGCGGTATCACGTGACGTATCACGTGACTGCTCGCGCACGTCGCGTGGAGCGCAACGCGGCCAGCGATTGGGGCTGTCGGTACGTCCTGGTATCCTGGAGTCGTCGGCTGTGCAGGAGGCGCCATGGCAACCGCCAACGCGAAAAAGAGCGAAAAGAGGCAGGTCCGCCCAACATGGTATTCCGCCTGCCGTGTTTCCCCCGCTGGTGTGAATGGGAAATACGACGGCGAGAAGCACCTGATGAGGGAGACAGGTGTAAAGGGGGAAGTGAGAGATGGGTTGCGTGAGAGGGCGTGACAACACCCCTGTAGAAGTGGTAAGAGACTCCTCTGCAGATCTGTACACAGCCGATCCCTGATCGACGAGCAGCGCCCAGATAGCATGATGGCGAGGGTCCTGGAACGAGGTAGATTGAACCAGACACGCGGTCACAGCGATTCTTGGTTGCGTCTGTATACGGGCGAATTGCGTCCTGAGGGATGAATTGGTTGATCATGTGAGTCGTGCCCCGATTCTTAAACGTCCTGATATTGGTAGAGAGTTGCACTTGCAAGTTCAAATGCCCAGGGAAAGAAAAGGGTAAGAATTAACTATGCCTGGGAATTTGTCTTCCTGTTTAGTGAGTTTTTTCACTGCGGTAGATAATCTTTGGGAACTGGCCAGGTTGCGCCACCCGAAGGGTCGCCGGCACATGAAATGTATATCAAGTATAGTATAGGGGCAATAGTATTTAATGCGATTTGGCATAGATAGAACAGACGTGTATCAGACCTTCAGTGGCCTAATATTGGGAGCTTTGACTTAGCACGTATAGAACATCTAGAATCAGTATTGTTACGCAAAAAGGCCCGACCTGCAGCGTTCGACATTGTAAGAGACTGGAGGAAGGAAGCTAATCTCCGTTTGAGAAGTATGGAGAAACACGTGTGCAGACATAAAACAAATGTAGAGAAAGCACAGGAGCATGATCAGCATCAGCAGACAGAAGCCATTAGGAACATGGACAGGGCTTTCCAAATAGATGTACAGAAAATATATCCATCGCAAGATTTGCGTACATCAGATGAACTAATAAACAAAATATTAAATGAGCAAAGAAATGAACATCAAAGTACTGACCCAGTTGCACCTCCTCCTTATGTACCTCCTATTCCTGTTATTCCATCTGCACCTATAGTAAGCAGTTCCTCTCCCCCTGTGCCTGTGACATCATTTCCTCCACCGCCTTCAGAGCATGAGTTAGCCAGTACTACATAGATGGAGCCTGTGCAAGGAAGTATTAGACAGACTTGTAGTATGATTAGCAAAGGAAAGAAAGAAGAACAGAAAAAATGGACCGAAACATATATTGATGATGACAATGAAGTGGCTGTGCAAAGTTCCATATCTGATCATAGAGGCCTTCGTGAACAGCAGGTATTGTTAGAATGCATGGGGAATTATCGTGTGAAAATATGGAGTGATTTGACCGATACAGTGGTATCGCAAGAGTTGCGTGATTTGGTTGTTCTTTCGAATTTGCGAGATAATGCGGCGAAAGTATGAGAACACGTAGGCGGAATATTTATGTTTAAGTGAGAACTTGATTGATTGCATAAAGAATTGTTGAGAAAAGATAAACCGCATATGTTGTACGTTCAGCAATGGTTTTTAACGCCGTTGAAACCTGTTAGGGAAGAGATGTGAATCTGTACGCGAGATGCACTTAGATGGATTACGGATGCCGCCATTTCCCCAATTGAAGTACATGATACGTTTAGTCAGTATACATCAGAAATGCAGAGAAAGGTATTACAAGTTATGGTGGAGTACCTACAGGATGGATGCATGAAGAATAAGATATGTTGTCGCGCTGATTTAATGACAATTTATAAAAGTGCATTTTCACCTGAAACTGGAACGACTGCTTTGTTGCTTAATAAACGAACAAATGTCGAATCGCCTAGTTTGCAATTACCCATGAGGGAGGTGCCTCACACGTTTGTCCCGAAAGTAGAGGTTGCTGCCAATGGAGCAACTCCAGCGCGAACAATATAAGCTCATTATATTGCACAGTTTGTACATGTCCCTTTTTCTAGCCAAGATGTAAATACTATAAAACAGATGATCCCTGATATTAGGAAAAACCTGACAGGATTCTATAAGGAAATTGAATCTGTTTTGAATTCATCTGTTTTTACATTGAGTGACATTAATTTACTGTTTCCCATTATTCTTCGAGTAGACATATGGGAACAGATTAGAAATATAAATGACGCGCCGATGTTTGGCGATACATGGGAGAATTTGATTAAAATTGATAGTGAGAGAAAGGCTGGAGAAGAGCCACCAAAAGTAATGTTGGCTTTACCATCGCAGATAGTAGAGAAATTGAAAACTTTAGTGCCCAAAAAAAGAATAGTTTGGGATAAATTGACTGCTTGTTTACAGGGCAAAGAGGAAGGAGCGACAGATTATTTTAATCGGTTTGAAGAGGTATTTGCAGATTTTAGTGGTCAAGATCTAAGTACCGAACCCGGGAAGAGATTGTTTGTTGATATGTTTGTGCGAGGGTTGTTACAGAAAATTCAAAGTTTAATAATGACATCTGAAAGTGCATGGCAAGCAAAAACACAAAGTGAAGTATTACATATGGCCCAATATTATGAGAACAGAGCACCGTCCAGAGTCCAATTTGCATTAATGTCCAATATGCAAGAGGGTCCAATAGGGATTAATCAATGTGCCTATTGTAGACAAGAAGGCCATTGGCAAGCACAGTGCCCACATATATAGAATAGAAATGGGACCTTTCCGAGAAGATAGACTAGAGGTCATCCGGGAATACTAGGACAGAATAGAAACCAAAAGTTGAGTAAAGTAACGGCCTGTATATGGGCAGTGAACAACAATGATGTTAGTCGTTTGAAAGTAGAGCCAGTAAAAGAAATTTGAAAGAAGGAATAACATTGCCACGTATTCCTCAGTATAACATTTCGACTGAAGGAGAAAAAGCATTGAAATGCATTGTATCAGATTTAATTAAAAGCAACGTAATTGAAGAAACTTCTGGTAGTATTTGTAATAGTCCAATTCTTCTGGTTTACAAGAAAGGAGGTAATGATATACCTTACCGTTTTATAACTGATTTACGCAGGGTGAATAAAGTGGTTGATCCGCAATTTCCATTAGTCCCGGATGTGACTACAATTTTGACTATGATTCCAGCCTCTGCATCATATTTTAGTGTAATTGATTTGAAAAACACATTCTTTGGTATCCCAGTGCATCCAGATAGTAGATATTTGTTTGCTTTTACACTAAGAGGACATTCATTTACATTCACACATATTCCACAGGGTTAAACTGAGAGTCCAAGTATTTGCAGTAGAGCATTGAAGGAACAACTAGATATGCTTGAACTACCAACAGGTTGCGTATTACCACAGTAAATAGATGACTTGCTAATAGCAGCAGACACAGAAGATATATCTAAAGAAAGCACTGTTGCATTATTGACACATTTAGCAGTGCATGGATTCAAAGCTTCGGAAAAAAAAATTCCAGTATTGTCGAAAGGAAGTGTCATATTTTGGCTACTTCCTTTCGAAGGAGGGAAGAAGATTGACACCAGAAACAATAGATAGCATCTCTGATATGCCTATTCCAAATACGAAGAAAGAAGTCAGGGCTTTAATTGACATGGCTTCATATTGTAGTCAGCGGATCGCTAACTTTTCAATGATTGTGAAACCAATAGTGTCATTGACAAGGAAGGATCTTACCTTACCTTTGCCATGGAATATGGAATGTCAATAAGCATTTGACCTGCTCAAAGCTGCATTATGTTCAGCTCCACTTTTGGGCACGCCAAATTACGACAAGAGTTTTAAGTTATTTGTGCATGGAAACAATGGATGTCCTTTTGCTGTTTTGACGCAGGAACACGGGGGAGAAATAGACCATGGGGCTACTTCTCTTCCACATTGGATCGTGTTGCATGTGCTTGCGAGCTGTTGCTGCAGCCGCTGCGTCAGTAAAACAAACTGAGGAAATGGTTTTAGGTCACGCTTTAACCGTAATGGTACCTCATTCAGTGGGCATTCTTTTAAGAAGAACACAGACGCAATTTCTCACATCGGCCAGATTAACAAGGTATGAAATTGTCCTATTTGCACTGCATATACAAATTAAGAGATGTTACGCTTTAAATCTGGCCGAATTAATGCCTCCTCCCAATAAAAAGGGGGCTGAAAAAGAAACAAAAGGATGAATTGACCTAACTGACACCCCACAGAAAGAGCCAGATGGAGAACTGTTTTGTGATGGTTCTTGTTTTAAATTATCAGATGGCAAATCAACTGCTGCTTTTGCCGTCACTACTCTGAAAACTATTATAGAAAGCAAACTAATCCCATATAACTCAGCACAAGCTGCAGAAATAATAGAGTTAACAAGACCATGTGTAATTTCTGCAAACCTCAATGTAAACATATATACTGACAGTCAGTATGCCTTTGGGGTGGTACACAATTTTGGTCGATTATGGGCTGAAAGGGGTTTCCTGACATTGCATGGAACCAAAATCCAACAAGGCACTTTGATAGTGAAACTGAAATGTGAAGCACATAAAAAGTAACATGTAATGTAGGAAAGGGAAACACATTTTCAAACAAAATTGTGAAACAAACTGACATACAAAAATGTATGTCAAAAAAATAGAGGAAGTACCCTGCATCATAGCAAATGGAATTACAACAGTTAAGGAGATCCAAGCAGAAGCTTCTGTAGATGAAATAAACAATTGGTCTGAGGGTCCAGCAGAATTAGATTCTGAGGTTTGTTGGGCGGACAAACACCATAACCGATGGATGTTGCCAAATGCCTATGTGATGGCAATGGTCACTATGGCTCACAGTCCGACACACATATGTGCTAGAAAAATGATTCAGCACCTGGATTCTGTATGGAGAATTCACACATTAGAAAAACTGCTGAAAGATTGGTTCAGAATTGCATGACTTGTTTACAACATAACATTGGAAAGGGAACAGTGACACCAGTGGTAAGTTTTGGCCCACCGTCTATGCCATTTGAAGTCATCCATTTTGATTTCATAGAAATGGAGAGGTGCTAACTATAAGTATGTCCTCCTGGTGGTCTGCGCATTCAGGAAATGGGTAGAGATCTATCCCCTGAAAGAGTGTACAGCTATGTCCACAACTAAAGCCATGCTAAAAGAATATTTTCCCCGATTCGGGCTACCCCATGTCATATGGTCAGACAATGGACTACATTTTATTGAGGCCGTGATATTGCAAATTTGCGCAGGCTTCCAAATCGATAAGCGATTCCATTCAGTCAGACACCCGATGAGTGCCGGTTTGGTAGAACACCAAAACGGTATCTTGAAAAACAAACAGAGCAAAATTTGCACAGGGAGCAATTTGAAATGGCCCAATGCACTAACCCTAGCTTTACTTTGCATGCGAACAGCTGTACAAGCGAGGGCTGGTCTCTCCCCCTATGAGATTGTGATGGGGAGGCCAGCGATGTCTGGAACGTGCCGCGACCGAAACGTTTGAGGGATATTGAGTACCCATAACTTATTGATTACTGCCAACAGTTGACTCAAAACTTGCATTTGATTCATCAGCAGGTGCAGGATGCTCTTCCTGTCAGATATACCGGCCGAGGAGATTGTCTGCAGCCAGGTGATTGGACTTTGGGGAACATTTCTGAAAGAAAGTCTTCACTTGCACCGTGCTGGACAGAACCCTTCCAGGTACTACTGGCCACACAGACTGCAGTCCGAGTGAATGGCCGCAAGCACTGGATCCACGCAACACACACAAAAAGAGTTCCGTTTCCTTTGCCACATGAGAAAGAGATTGATGATACTGACGTCGAAAGCAAGACAGTTGTACTTGATCACGAAGATATCATCACAAGTTCCCTGTCAGAAGTACTTCTTTATCCCGGGAAAGGGTCTGGGAGATTGCAACGAAGATCGGAAGGCCAAAATTGCCTCAACTCTGTCTGACTGCTGCCTCATCATCAGTCATTGCATCACGAGTTGGCACTGATCCTGAATTTGGAAATGAGAGTGCATTGTTCATCGATCATACTGTATCTGGAGCTGTAAGGTACAATCTATGTTCACAAAATCGGAAGTGATCAGCTTTTGTTTCGCCTTTGTTCCTAGCTCACGTATGAAGCTGGGAACATAGGCCTTTGGAAAAGGAGTGAATGATCTGTATCAATTGAGAGCTCTGACACACGGTTTCCCTGTGCTAGTATTGAAAGTGAAGGGTGTTGCAACCTGGCACTGACAAGCGGGGGCAAATGGTACCGACAATATAAAATTGATACTTGCTCTTGCCTTTTTGGAGCTCTGTGCAGGTTAACATCAGCTTGCTGCCATCTATAAACAGGCCAACCTGGATTGGCCTGAATGTTTGCTGCCAACGTGTGTTACTGTGGAGAAATATCCCAAATGACACTGAAAAACGTTTCCTGAGATAAATATTATAGACAATGCCTATATTCGCTCCTGCTCCCTCCTGCACCAATGCTGTTGATGATATAGAGCTTGATATTAAGCCTACTCCAAGAAAGACTTGGTTTGGAAAAAATAATATGCTGATGATTCTGAAACTGCTTTGCATTTTGATTACACTGATCCCAATATTTTGGTATCTAGAGACTGTGCATCCCTTAAACTCTCTCTTGTCTGCTACCAATGCTCCTACCACGAGCAGCCCAGTACATGTGCTCTCTTATACTCTTCCTTCACAAGAAGTGAAACATAGAAAAGGATATGATAATAATACATTATTGCTGATTATGAATATGACCCATGCTATCTTGAATAGGTCCAATTATTGGGTTTGTTCCCATTTACCCCAGCACAGGAAAAGAGGAATGGTTTGGTATGTACATACTCTGCCTCTTCATACAACCTGTTATGCATCATTAAGAGCGCTATTTTTCAGAAAATGGAATGATAGTGTCACTTGTCAGTTTGATGGAACAAACATGAATTCATTTGAAAGATTGGTATTGGGACCGTTGGGTTGTTCCATATTTACAAGCAGAAGTAAAATAAAACCGCTAACAACAAGTCCAGTAGATAGATTCTCTAGGCCTTACCAGTCCCTAATCACTTTTGAAATGGCTCCGGTAGGAAACAACGATGCTGTGCCTCCCTCCTATACTATTAATCGTGGTCCACGTTCTGTCCCATTTTGCTTATGGAAAAAAGGGTTCCTACCCAGTGGGAATATTTACTAGATGCATGAATATTGTTGTATTGAACAAGAAGAAAAAACATTATATATAGGAGGTTCTGTCCATTTTCTACGTGGAGATCAGGCCTATCCATGGTTACCTAGAACTTGGGAAGGGACATGTTATTTAGGTATACTTTTACCTGATGTATTTCTTTCCAAGACTTCTGAATTAGCAAAATCATCTAGATCTCAGACACGATGAGATGATACCACAGGACACATTGCTGGGGATATAGCGAAATCATTTATACCATTTTGGGGACAAGCAATAAACTCATGGAACATAAGAAAACTGTCCAGGGTGTTAGAAAAAAAAACAATAAATGGGACAATGGATATACTGCATAATATGACATTGGAACACAAAGCAATCAGATTAATTGCACTTCAATATAGAATGGTGCTTGATATAATTTTGGCTGATCGTGGAGGAGTATGCAAATTGGTGGGGTCAGCGTGCTGTGTATTCGTAAGTGACTCCTCCCCCACGATATTTGAAGCAAGTTCTGAAATTCATGTTCCCATAGGTGGTTTGAATCTGAATATAAGTTCATGGTTTTGGTTCATTGCAATCTTGGTTATGATATTTGGAATCCTCATATTCTGCTGTTGTTGCATACAATGCCTGCCAGTCCTCTGCTCCCAAATTACAAATGAGTGTGTCCATGCAATTAGTATGAAACCTCCTCGTATGATAAATAAAGGTGCACAACATGAAAATGAAATAATTCAAGAATTTATGGCAATTAATATTTGACGATTATAGCGACATGGGTAGTTCGGAATCGGACACGTGGTCTGATGAAGACGCGATGTATGGATGATGCTATTGGCTTAAGCCCAAAAGGAAGGTTTGTTAGACCAGAAAAGTAATCCCATAGTCGAATGATACGTATAATATGTTGGCCAGAAACCAATCGCATCATGTGACAAACATCGCAAACACAGAATCCTCAATGTAACCAAATGGTGTCCATTTTGTGAAATATCCACCATTTGCTTTTTTCCTTTCTGTAAAAAGATGTTTTGCAAAATGTATTCTAAGTTTCAAACTCATGCATGGTTGGAGGCCACGGCCTGCATGTTGAAAGATCAACCCAGACAGGAATGCCAGACGATACCGAAATACATTGTTTTCCTCCCTCATGAAGTCCTTGGAGGCGAGGAGAAACTGCATCTAATCAGCGGCCCAGGTGCCGGCCTGTCTTACAAACGCTGTAGCAATAAGCAGTTAAAGCATGAATTATATTCTTATAGCGGTACTCCTTCGTGGAGACTGTTATTTTCTGCCTCAGAACTGTCTGAGCCTTAGTTCATGAATAGAAACACATAGATAACGTGCCAAGGAATTTTCTCTCCTACAAACATGATATCCTTGCTGAACTAAGAGCTTCATGTTCTCCATAACAAAAAACTGTCTCTGCTACTGTTGCTAGAATAATTATATTTAGACTGAATAGAGACTTGTCATAATGTGTCATAATTGTCATGATTGTCAATCACCAAACCCTAGCCTAAAAAGATACATTATGGGCGGTCTGAATTGCCTTCAAATATTACATGTTATGTATATATATTGTTGCTTGAGCATTGCTCGCTCTCTTGCGTCTCACAAGGTCTGGGTACACACGTTGCGAGACGTTAGTACCCAGTCGGCTGACTGAGCATACTTTGAAATAAACCAGACTTGTTTGGAAATTGAACCTTGTGTCTGGCGTGTCACCAGTACATAGTTATTGTGCCTTAGTTTCCATATGCGGGTCTTTATGGCCTAGCAGCTGCTTGAGCGCTGTTCGCTCTCTCGCATCTCACAGTGTTTGGGAACACACGTCGTGAGGCGTTGAGACCCAGTCGGCCAACTGCGAAAACTATGAAATAAACCAGACTTGTTTGGAAAACGAACCTGGCATCTGATGTGTCATCATAGTATATGGTTATTGTGCCTTAGTTTCCATATGCAGTCTTTATGGCCTACCGAGGGGGATAGAGAGCAAATGTTCAGTATGGATGAAGGCATCCAGAGTGTGTCCAGCCGAGTGGGTAGGACCAGAGGGCAGAATAGAGGGGCAGAGAAAGGTGCAGAGGTCATTGAAGAGAGTGGAGGCTGTGATTGAAGAATCACGGTGGATGTTAAAGTAACCCAGAAGGAGGAGTTTAGAGGTTGACGTCAGGAGACAGGAGGAGAAATCAGCCCATTCTGAAAGAAAAGAGGAGATAGGGCCTGGGGGCCTGTAGATGGTGGCAATGGTCAGAGAGGAAGTAGGAGAGGTGCCACGCCTGCATACCCGGATTTCAAATGCGGAGTAGGGATGGGTGGGTACGAGGGAAGAAGGGACCCACTCAGGGAAGATCAAGGCTACTCCACCACCATCATGGTTGGGTTGAGGCTTTGAGACGATTGTGTAGCCATCAGGGAGAAAGGAGTAAAAAGCATTGACTGAGCTGGCATTGAACCATGTATCAGTGACAGCAAGGACATCAAGATCAAAGTCTTCAAGGAGGAGGCAGATGTTGGAAGAATGTTTGTAAGCGGAATGAGCATTTAGTATGGCTAAGTGAAGCCAGTCACCACCCATGAAGGTTTATTTAAAGTCAGCTACAAGAGGGTGGTACACCTGTCAGAGGTGGTGAAGGAGGTGCCGAGATAGCGGAAGGAGAGATAGTAGGAGTGGGAAGGAAGTTGATGAGAGAGAGCAAGTGCTGGTCAAAGAAGAGGAGATTGGGTTGAGGACCATGAGCCATGATAGCACAAATGTGATACCCATTAATGATGCACCTCGAGGATGAGAAGCCAGCCAATAGTGCTTTAAATCTAGTACCACCATTAATGAGTGAGGTCTGGAGAGGGGACAGAAAATAATATATCTGTGACAATTTGTCTGGAAGTAGCACTGACATAGGTGTCTGCGATGGGTAAGCCAGGATTAGAGGAAAGGACATTTTTCTTGAACTTTTTCCCTCCAGACTTCTTGAGAGAGGGAGAGAGGGACTGGGGGCTGGCTTTATTGCCTGCTGGCTCCTGGTTGGCCCAGAAAACAGAAAAGGCAGTCAATCAGGAGCAACGTGATCCTGTTGGTATGGCAACCCTCTGAGACACTCCAGTGCCGAGGAAGAGGACGGCCATGATAAAGATTGTGATGGGCCCACAGAGCTAGTGCTGCACGAGCATGTGACTGGTGAAAATGAAAAACTTTAGTATGGACCTCTTCCTGTTCCATTGATTTTAACCCCCCCTGTTAAAAACGTCAATCTTCGGCCTTTCTCTGCTTTCTCATCTTCTTCCTTTATCCTACTCAAAAGGTTCAGACTCTCTCCTTACCTTAATTTGCCTTTCCTTCTGCTTATCATACCTTACCTTGAATATCCTCACTGTGGGCTCCTCTCACTCCTACTTGAGTCCCTCATGCTGATTCTTGTAGTTCCTCTTCCTCTCGTTTGCCTATAGTTCCTCTGCCCTTTGCTCATGGTGTTCTTTCCTCCTCCCTCTTCCCCTCCTTGCCCTGCTCATTTTGTAGTTCTCTTTCACCCATCACTTCCAATCCTCATCTTATTATTCGTGTTCTCCCTTCTACTTCTTTTTCTTCTTGTCCTCCTTCTCTTGGCTCCTCCTGCCCTCATTTTCTTCCACTAATTGTTGTATCACTAGGGTTCTCCCATCTCCTCCTCTCTGCTCCTTTCCTCCTACTCTCTGCTTCTCTCTGCCTCTTCACAGCCTGGTCACACATTGTTCTTCTTCCAACTTGTGCATCCCACGCCTTTCTCCCTTCCCTCTTACTTTCATAGTCCAGCAGCTTTACCATTGGCATTTTCAAATGTGGATTGCTCACACCAGTGTGGCCATTACGAGTGAACACATTGCTTGACATTGCCACAGAACTACTAAGTCACATACCATTAACAGCTGATTTCGGGGCAGGCCTGTATGTAGCCTTACGGTCTGCTTAAGGGGTGGGTGAACCAAGTTTCATGTGCACAGACTCCGAACTCTGGTAATCCTAAAATGAGTGGAACATGTTATTAACAGTAGGCCGATGTACACGGTCCATGATGAAATTATTCCACAACTGTGTCTGGAATTCCACAGGAGCCCATGGTCTTTGTTGGGTTTGATGCTTGAAATAGCTGATATTTGTTGAATACTTATTTTCCTTCAGCATAAACAGTTAATGCTTTTTGAAAGGGATACATGGCAGATCATCAACAGTAATTACCAGGGTTCCACAGTAATGCCACAATATTATTCATGTTCTAGGTACTAGTGGGTGTGCAGAGTGGAAACCCCTCACTGACATGTCCAATGAACCTGTCCTATATCCTGGAAGGGGAAACCATAGGGTGCCTAGGGCCTTAGCTGCAGATGTCTAGCAATAGACTGGCACACTAGGGGATCTAGGGTATACTCCATAGACTGCCTCCCCGACCTACATCATAGAACCGATTGTGTAATTGCCCCCAATGCACTCCCCAGTCTAATCCTATAGCCTGAGACATGGAACCTAGTCTTAATGCACACATCTCAGCTGTGCATTCAAAGGGTGCACATGCATGATTGCACAGTACCCTTTCCCTTTATGTCAGCAGTGATTTGTACATACTAAATGTGTATTTGTTTTAGATGCACATTTTTAGCATACCTTCCACAAAGGAGTAGCCATACTTGCATGCCATACTGAAGGAAGTCCACACGAACAATGGTGCCCACGTTAGCTATGGAACTACTTGTGAGTTGATTGAATCCCTTAAATTGGACAGAGTTGTGTGATAGAGATGTGGGCTAGCCTCACTTTTTCAGTCTACATATACATTCCCTAAGAAAGAAACTGGAATGGTGATGAAGGCGTTCCGTGCATGTAGGCCATCAACGACTTCCCATGGCATATGCAAATGATTTTGTACCAATGTCCAGGAAGCAATTAACCTGCAACAAATGTAACAGAAGGGCTTGTCTATAGACACAACACAATATAATATAATGCATTGGGTTGCTTACGCTAATTCCACTAAAACTCAGATGGGAATATGTGAATTTTATAATTGCCTTGGGATAGCCTTTCAAAAAACATAAGCTCTACCGGTCATATTTAAAGGCAGGCAAAGAAACTATGACAGGTTAATAGGGAGATTTAAGATTTGCGGATGCACTGAGAAGACTATTGAATATATATTAAAAATATAGTATGCGAAAACTGTGTCTACTTTATCCTACAGGGCTGTCATGTTGGGGAATGCAAACAGTACTGATTTACAGAAAGATACTTCGTGTCCCTGCCTCTACTTTCACACCTAACATTTATTTGAAGCTTGATACACCCTGTGTCTATGATTAAGGCACCCAGGCTTGTTGTAGTGGCACCCACAAAAACGGTGCTGTCACAGACTGCACCCTGATTTGGAGGGCCAGGCTGCATTCCAAATGTGTGTTGGATGCACCCACTCCCACTCTGACAATGGGACATCTGTGTCACCATGGGTACAACGCAAACACAATTGGACACAGCACATTTAATTCAATAAAACAAAATTGAAGTCATTGTGTTAAAAAAAAATGCTAATTACATGCAGGGGACTGCCAATGTTTGCACCTCTGTGCTTTTGGGTCCCTGCATGTAATTTTAATCACACATAAAGAAGAGTGTAATTGTGACCATTACTCTTTACTTTTACTCTGATTTGTGAAAAATGAAACGCTGCTTGCAAATTACCCTTTGCAGGTGATGTTTTTAAAATGCACTCCTGTGAAAACCACCTGCAATTTACCAGGTGTAAATGCAAGCCATATTGCACAGGCATCATTTGGTTTTACGCCTGCATGAAAATCCCTTACAAGACTGAGGAGGACAGCAAAGCTGAGATGCAAACTTAGCTTAGCACCCCAACTACTCCTTTGAAATGCATGTAAATGGGTCCGAAATGGGGAAGAAATGAAGCCTTGCTTTTATGCCTCCATTTTATACAACGCCTAACCAAATATGACCCCCAGTTAATTCACATGTTAGAAATAGATATTAAAAATGAATAATTTAATTGGCTATCTGAATAAATGAAAGGTAGAATATACATTTGAAGCTGGAGTGCTCTTCCATGTTTAATGAGATTTCTTAGAAGGTCCAACATAATAATAACAGACAATACATCTAAAACTCAGTAATCGTAACACCTTGATTACACTAAATGCTTAATTTTTCCAATATGTGGTTGCCCATTGCGCATTACAGATCTCTGATTGCTTGAGCAATCTTCTACATTGCCTGTAATGTTTCAGTATATGCTAGCATTGCTGCTGTCTTATGTTCCAATACATGGAATTTAAAGTCACTACTCCTTGAAGATGATCCTGCACGAAGTTCTGCGTTGATCGAAAGGGATTTACAGTGTCTTTAATGATGTTTTCTTCCAGTATGTAGGGTTTCTATTGTTCTTGCAGTTCACTTCACTTAAAAGTCATGTTGGCATTTCTCACAAAACATTTGTTTAGAAGACTGGTGTAACTGTACACTCGTTATAATAATCTTTGACGCTGTACCCTGTAGTTCGAACAACCTCCTTCATGCCTTCAAAGCCCACATTCATTCACGAGTCTCCTTGCTGAGTAACATTTAGAACTGGAACTAGATCATCTGCTATTGACTACAACGCTGTATCCTGTTATTTATAGGGTATGATGAGAGCTGTGTATGCACTTCCAAAATTGAAAGCCAACGGACTTGTATATTTTTAATACTCGTACACGCTAAAGCTAAATCTAATGACAGGCAATTATTGTGAGAAACAGGAGGGTTGTATTTAAATATATGCATTCCAGAAGTCAGCCAAATGATGTTCATACATTGGAAAGCATGAAGCACGTGTATGATGCAGTCTTTAGTATGAAGCCTTTTCTCATAAGTAAGTCAATTTTCAGACATTGGTTAGACAACATTTTCTCCTAATTTTCTCCTCAGATTCTGAATGCACCTTACACAAGCCAATTGTATCTGCAAAACTTGTATAAGAAAAGCACACGACAGAAGAAATTACAGCAGATACAACAAACAATTGACATGCAAAAGGTGTAAAGAAAAATACAAGCATAAGAATGTGAAAGCAATCAATGAAGATACAATTGACTTGTGTAGGGTGCATTCAGAATAGAATTATCTGAAGAAAAAAGATTAAAGGAATTAACCAGCAAAATAATTATGTATCAGTGATATAAATGTCTAAGGAAAATTACAAACAAAATAAGTTGTCGCACTGCAAAAGGACCCAATTTGGAGATAAGAATACTGTATATGATTGTATCTGTCACAATCAATGGGTCCAAAGCATGCTGACAATGGAGAAAGGGGAAAAGAAGATAGGAAGCGCCTGGAAATAAGACCTAACCTTGACCGAAAAAAATTAAGCAAACCATTCTATAGGATCTTCCAGGCAGAATCCCATCACATAGTAAAAAAAGAAAGGTTAAAGAGTGAAACATTATTGGAGCAATAAAATTAACTCTAACCAAAATGACAAGAATTTGATAAAAGGGATGCTGAAGCGGAAGAACTTTTTCTTAGACACAGACAAATACATGAAGAGAATATGTCCCCGCAATACTCTACCTCGGTTAGAAGCCTTTTTGAACACCTAGAAACAGCTTCCAAGAAGGCTCTCTAGAAATGGTGGGAAGCAAAAACAATGAAGATGTACTTGGAGGTTGGGAGAATACTCGTGCTTAAGAATATGACATTTTCCTTCTTTTGAAGAAGAGGACATTACAGCGCTACATGACTGGGAGGAACTTTTGACCGAAACATCCACTGGAATGATGATCAGAATTATAAACCAAGCAGCATTAGCACATGAAAGAACAGTTATAGAGATAAGACAACTGAAGGAAAAAATAGAAAAGTTCAATTTACCAGAATTGACCTTCAAAAACTATCAGATCCTTGACAACTACATATCCAATTTTGCAAAAGAACTAAAAAAAAGGAAACAGAGAACGTTTATTCATGATGAGATGGATTATAAAAATGGAAGAGTGCACACGATTCACAGAAAATATGATACAAGAAGCAATTGGAAAGCCAAATCTAAAGTTCCAATAACAGTAAACCCAGGAAAAACAACAGAAACATCAGACTCAGAGACCAACAGCGAAAGCAATAAGGGACCTGTAGAAAAACCAGGTACATCTACAGAAACACTCAGCACATCTATAGTCAGTAAGGAATGCCCTTTTTTGGAAGAACTTCCGAGTTGCAAGAAAAGCACAAGACAGAACCAATTATAGTGGGATATAGATAACAAACAATTGATTTGCAAAAGGTGTAAAGAAAAATACAAGCATAAGAATGTGAAAACAATAAATGAAGATACAATTGACTGTATGGTGCATTCAGAATCGAATTATATGAAGGAATTAACCAGCAAAGTATTTATGTATCAGTGATATTAATTTCTAAGAAAAAATACAAACAAAATAAGTTGGCGCACTGCAATAGGGCTCAATTTGGAGATAAGAATACTCATATGGGAATAATGTCAATAACATTCGAAGTAGCACCAATGAGAAGGTAGAATACAGTAACAGACACACAAGTGGCAAAGGCAACAGGCCAGCCTCGGAAACCACCCTGATGCCTTCAGGGATACTCCCTCCTGCAGCAATAACTTCAATTGGTGGAACCAACACAGCAGAGCACGAACCAGTTGAGAAAATAAATGATCTGTACCTCCTTTGTGTATTACTAGCATGTTATATGTAATAGATAGGATGCTGTAATATTGGCAGTCATAGAGTTTAGTGGATAGCACACCTTTCTTAAAATACATGCTTAAGCCAATGAATGTCAGGACCACCTAATAGTGTGTGTCCACAAGTAATAACATTGCTGTTGTTGTGCTTAACTGAATTTCATGGCATTATATAGCTGGTGTGTGTGTGTTGAATCCCATGAGTCCTTTCCGTCAGCCGATTAGATATTCTAAAGAATTAATGTCTTTGTGAATGTGTAACATAAATTATGTTACCATGCATCTAACCGAGAAGATTTTTCAAGAGGTATAATGATGGTTTTGTAACAATGTGGATCAAGGTCAAACAACGGGAACACAACCTGCTCACCTATGCAGGGACAAATGCACACAACAGGCTTCTATGCCCACTTCGACGGTTGTACCTCGTTCCCGTGCCCTGCCTCGAAAGACCTTTAAAGGTGGCAATGCAACCAGCTTCACCTAGCTACCCTCAATTCTTGCTCTGGTCAAACACTCCTTTGACATCTGTGGGATGCTGGAAATGCATTGGAGGGACAGGGCCTCCATGTCCTTGTCCTGTACTCTTTTATAATGTGTGTTCTGTGTTGTTTTCGGCAAAGGAGTCCATGTTGGACTCCTGGCAGTGCTGCTGTTCCTATTTGTGGTTGTGGTGAGCATACCCTTATGGCACTCATGGGTGGGGGTACAACCCGCTACACCTAGTGTATGTTTTTGGGCCCCTCTGTGTGGCACACAGAGCAGGGTATGGGCTGGTGGCAGCTCCATTCTGAATTTGACAGGTGCTCTGAGTATCCTCCATTTTGAGATACCCAACCCCTGCCATTGGAATCAGTTGATTCCTGAAATGAGACAAGATGGCTCCTGTGGCCTCTTGCTTTCTATTGCCTGTTACCTTGTTTTCCCAAAGTCCCGGGAAGCCAGGACTCTGTCCCTTCCCCTGACTGGCTGTTGGGTCTAAGTTCCATACATTTTATTGTGGGGAAGTCCAGGCCAGACTGGCTGGGGCCTTCCCAATGACTGTAAAATGTGGGTACACCCTTGGGGTTGGACCTGGGTGAATGGAGTGTTTGACCAATATACATTTCATGTTATGAGTGTCTGGTTTGTGACACAATGAATGAGATAGCCCTGCCCTAAACTGGTATGAATGCAGTGTGGTGTGCTGAATAGCTGGGTGCTTGCCCCAATCCATATTCCTTGTTGTGAGTGACTGGATGGAGAAGAATGGCCTGAATGCACTGTGAGCCTGATTGGCTGCCAGCCTGCTGAATGCCCTTCTGAATGATTGGCTGCCTGGTTTGGCTCAGCAGTCTGAATGTGAGACAGACAAGTATATCTGGAGAGCTCTCACTGACTAGAATCGTTCAGAAGCAAACGTCAAAACTTGATACTTAACCTTGAAGCCCAGCTGAAAGAAGAAGTCTCTGCTGCTGCTTTCCTTTTTACGCAATCCGAAAGCTGTCGTGTCTCCAAGAACTGATCCAAGAGAGGGCCTGGCTAGGAGACCTCTTCCTGAGCTACGACACAACATTGTACAAAGTTGATCTTCTTCAAGGCGCCCTGGAAGTCAGTACTCAAAAGGCTGCCGACCAGAGACGGGGTCTGCAAAGAACCTGAAGTGAAGCAACCGGACATCGAAGTCCATCATCGTCGACCAAGGTTCGGAGGCTTGCTGTAACCACTGGAAGCCCGTTGAGTTGTGTTGCCTGGAAGTGGGGACAGCTTGACGCAGTGCTGCTAGAAGGCCGGAGCCGCAACACTCCACCTTTGCTTAAGACACCTTGAAATCAAGCACACCCTTGTCATCACCGTCGACCGGTTTGTCACGCCAGGGAAAGTAAAGGTCATTGACAAACCGAGGAGAATATGCTGGTGGGTTTCCCGCCACCTGAAGTCCACAAAGATGCTGATGAAGATCTGAAAGCCAGCCGTTGCTGAGTCCCGATCGTAGATGCCAAAAACACAGAAGACCCGACACCCTTGCTGGGTGAACTTTCTTCATCGACCTGCTCTGTATCAACAAACTCTTGTCATCGAGGTGACCCGCATGCCTCATCTTCACAGGACATCTATGAACGATCATCCACAAGCACTGCACCGACGACAGTATTTGCAATTTCTTTGTGGAATTAAGGGGCGTTCACCCACGAGGTTCCGTCGACGAACCATCGAAGAAACTTTGCTAAACCAGGTACATTGGGGTTTCTAGCAGGCTTGTTGATACACTTTATTTACAGGTTGCTCAGTTGGAGGGATCCTCAGACAGAACTGTGCCTGGTGGTAGGGACCCAGTATTCTGCCATTGTTTAACCCAACTTGTCTTCCTTATATATATATATATTGAACCTTATTCATATTAAGAACTGTGTTATCACCTAAAATAGTGTGTGGACATTCCTCTGTGGGGGTTTGGGGACCACACTGTACTTAAGAACCAACCTGCATCACCTCCTAAGAGCTTAAGCCTTGATTGCTCGACCTTCATTACCACATAGAGAATCTGGCTGGGGTGCACTGTGCTTCTACTCTTTGAAGACGTTGACCTGGATGTCCCCGCTCTCACCAAGATATGGTTCAATGCCAGCTCTGTCACTGCTTTTGACACTCTCCTTCCTGACAGTTACAATATCCTCTTCAAGCCCTGGCCTACCCGGTCTGGAGGAGAAGTGGCTCTTGTCTTCCCTGATTGGGTCCCTGCTTCTATCATACCCACTCAATACTACTCCTCCTTTGAATGTCTTGTGTGCAAGCCTGGCATTTCTCCTACCCTCCTGCTCACTCTCACTACCATCTACAGGCCCCCTGGGCCCATCTCCCTATTCATTTCTGAGTGGGCCGACCTCGCATATTCTCTTCAGGCCTCAACCTCTAAATGTCTCCACCTCTGTGATTTCAACATTCATCTTGGCTCTCCTAATGCAGCCTCTTTACTCTTCTGCAGTGTCTATGGCTGTCTCTATCTCACCATTCTTCTCTCTGTTCCAACTCATTCAGCTGGGCACTTTGGAGGCGCTTATCTCAGCTGATATCTACCTCTATAACCCTCTCAGTACTCCCCTCTCCTGGTCTGACCATTCTCTTCTCTATTCCTTTATGGATCTCCTAGGCTCCTTGCCTAAACCTTTGCTCTCACTGCCAGTCTCCTTCTCCATCATTTGACCGATGAAGCGAGTGTCAGTTGCTGCTTTTGCTGCCTCCTTCATTCCTCCCCCCACTCCCGTTGCTGACTCTGACACTGACTTAGCCCTTGCTAACCTTCACCTCTCCATCTTTAAAACCCTTGACACCCTTGCCCCTGCCATGAGGATCTTCATGAAGCCTGCCTCCAAGTACAACAGTTGGTATGATTCCAAACTAGCCTAGCTGAAACACAAGTGCAATGCTGCGCAACAGAAGTGGTTGGCTTCTAGCACATTCTCTGACAAATAGGCCTGCTGCCTGCTCCAAAGGCTATGCAGATTCTCCATCCACTCAAAGGAACTTGCCAATCCTACTGCAGTCTCCTCCTCTCCACCTCCTTCTTAGGCCCTCTCTTCCTCTTTTGGACATCCTCCCTCCTTCCCCCCACTCCCCTCCGTCTCACCCATAGCACCAGATGAGATCACCAAGACAGTCTGCTCTATGAAAGTCTCCTCCAAACAGGTGCTTCCCTGCTCCTCTAGAATGGTCAAGGACAACGTTGCCTCTCTTGCTCCCTCCTTGGCTGAGTTCTGTAATTACTCTTTTGCCACTAGTGCCTTCCAATCACCGCTCAAGTACCCCTTTGTGCACCCTCTCCTAAAAAGCCACCTGTGGGCACTTCCTGCCTGGCTAATTACCACCCTATCTCTACCACCCCCTTCTTGAGCAAACTTCTGTAGACATTGGCCAACTAATCCAGCACACTGAATCTGTTGGTTATCTCCACAACAGCCATCTGGCATCCGAGCAACCAGAGACACAGAAACTGCTCTCTCAAACCTCGACTCCAACTCTCCTTCCGTTCTCATCCTCCTCGCCCTGTCCTCTGCCCTTGACATGGTCAATCACTCCACCCTCATAAATCAGCTCTGTGAAACCCTCAGCATTACAGACTGGGCACTGGGTTGGTTGACCTCTTTCCTTTCAAATCGGCCAACCCAAGTGTAATTGGGAACTTTTCTCTCCTTTACCGCACTCTCTACATGCAGCATCCCTCAGTGCTCTATCCTCTTGACGTGGCCTTTCAACATTTACATCTCCCTTCTTGCCCATCTGATCTCCACCTTCTCTACTAAATTCCAATACTATGGTGATGACACACAGCTCTGCTTTAAGCTTCCTTCCTCATCCTCCTCAACTTCCTCTCTCATTACCGGTTGTCTGACTGCTATTCAGGCATGGTGTCCTCTAATGATCTCTGCCTTAATGCCAGTAAGACTGAGATCCTTCTCATTGAAACCCCTGTCCCTTCCTTCCCGTCTACTCTCTGGCCACCCTTCCTGGGCCTTCTCCCCTCACCCTCATGTGAGTCCAAAATCTTTGGCATCATCTTTGTCTCCTCCCTCTCCTTCTCACCTCCTATCTCTGAAATTGCTAAGGAGGCCCTCTATCAGCTTCACCTCCCCAGAGGCATTTTTCCTTTCCTCACCTTCGCCCAGAAACTCAATGTCTCCAGAGCTCTGGTCCTCTCCAGGCTGACTACTGCAACAGCCTGTTCCTTAATCTTGTTCTCTCCTCCATTCGTCCTCTTTAACTAATCCAGAAGAGGACCGCAAGACATTTCCTTGGCCTCAAGCCCAGGGACTGCATCCCTCCAGCCCTAAAATCTCTGCACTGGCTCCCGGTAGTTACAAGGATCAAATTCAAGATGCTCTGCATCATCCACGAGGCTTTCTGCGGCCTGGGACCTCACTATATCCAACTCTCTCTCAATAAATACATCCCTGCTAGAATATTTCGGTCCTCTAGCTCCAATCCTCTGCAGTTCAGATGTTTCTCCAAGCAGAGAGTGGGGAGCAGATCTCTTTCTCCGCATGAGCTGCCCTCCGGAACAGCCTCCCAGCCCATCTCCAACTTGAGCTGAATCTCCATAAGTTCTGGAAGCTCCTCCTCCTTCCCTCTTCCCCTCCCTTGTTAGTCTACACCTGATGCTGTGATTGGTTGCCTGTGCCGTATAGCCTTACAGGGGCCAGGCCCTCCCTCAACCAGTCTTCCCCTAAACTCTTGCCAGCAATTGCCTATGGGTACCCTTCCCCGGGGAGCTGTGAGGCCGGTCTAACCCCTTTCCCGCACTATTGACCCCCTGGCTTTTTCCCAGGCACTTGCATTCCTGGGCACCTTTTACCACTTGCCCAGCCCTGGATCCCCTCCCTTAAGCACTTCTTCATCTTGACCCCCTTCCTACCCCTTCTCCTCATCCAGTTCTCGTCCCACCCCCTGACCTTCTTGATACTACACATGCATGATACCGAATGTCACAAGGCTTAGTAGGACCGTTATTGTTGTTTCTCTCCTCTGTCCCCTCCTCCCCACCCTTTTGTCTGGTGGCACCTGGAAACACTTTCTGCTGTTTAAGCGCCATACACATGTTCAATAAAAAAATATTTAAATAGCATCCTCCTGTTGTATAGCACTCCACTTATCTTGAGCTAAGTTTGCACTATAAGCAACACAAAAAAATCAATATATAAATATGGATTTACATAGATTTCTCCCCAACTGCCCCAATTATGCCAAACTAAGGAGATTTCTGCCTACTTCACTATTTCTCAAGAATGTGTTATACAGTGATAACACATTCTTTATTTACTGCCTATTGCTAAATATATTCATTGTTCTCTTAAAAGGAGAGATTTTAATTGATGATAATGTTTGCTAATTGGGACAAGTGCTAAAAGATGTATGGACTCTTATTCCATTTTTACAATGTATGATGTTATATTCAGGGGCGTGTAGCCTTCATATTATGGTTATTTGTACAATAGTTGAGGGGCATATGTAATTATGTGGGATTTTGAATGAAGGGAAGATATGAATAATAACAATAATGTATTTCTGAAATAGCGCTACACACCTATACGTCTCAGAGCGCTCAAATAACAAAAGACATTATTATCCCACAGAGTGGTACTCACTTTAGTGGGACTCATTACGAGTCTGGCGGTAGCCGTGCCGGAAAAACTGGCAGGCTGCCGCCGGACCGGTAATACCATTCCGCCTCTGTGATTGCCGGAATCACTGGATTCTATCTTCCAGTAAAACCAACCTTTTTCAAAAAGCCGATGCCTCCAGATATCAAAAACCATTTAAAAGTACAACTTCCACCCTCAGCCAAAAAAAGAAAACGGATAACGAACATTTCCTTGAGTATATTATGTCAACAAAGAAAGAAATCTCCCCTGCTTAATCCAAAATGTTATGAAAAGGTTTTAGAGGGCAGTGTAGAACAAGAACAAATACGCAAACATAAGTCTATGATTAGGCAATCTAAAGAACTACAAAATGTGAAAGAATCATGTCATTCAAAATGCTACAAGCAATGTACACATAAGGCAAACATGTATCGAAGCAAAATATTGTTTGAAGATCAGTTATGTGAGCCAAAGCCATCTATCTCCAGCTATGAAGAAGAGGAAGAAGTAGAACAAAGCTACATTATAAGAGCAAAAATAACTTTGTACAACAAAAATACATGCATTTTTGGCAGTAAAGAAGGAAAAAGAAGAAATCAGTTATATTTGATAGCAACTGATTCAGCAGGCATTCGTTTGATGAGAACAGTAGAACTGTCAAACAATGAGACCTTGAAGGTTTGTCTTAGTGATTATACAAATCCTGGATACCCTTGCACGAGGGACATTGGATAACACAAGCTATCTTGGAACACACATTTAGCGGACAGATGCCGCAAAATTCACTGTTTTATCAAGCACCAAATTATGAATTTGTATCTTTGATCAGTGATTTTTTCCTTGAAGGCAATATAACAACAATGGGGGAAACTGAACAACTTTACAGGAAAATTGCATCAAACAATGGTTTAGAAGAAGAAAAGATTGAACCAAAAAAACAAATCAAGGGTTGCATGGAAAAAGAGCTTGAATGTATTTATTTTTAGGAATCCCAAAAGAGTAATGAACCACAATGGGCCTCGTTCCAAGATTGGAGGTAGTCATGGCGCTATTTGCGCCATTACTGCCTCCAATAACGGGACCGAGTCTGGTGTGGTGCAATGGGGACTTTTCGGTCTAGTCTGACCCTGGCAGGACCGGTAAATCCACATTCCACCAACCATTCCCCATTCAATTTGAGCCCACATAGGGCTCAATGGGAATGGGGAAGGCGCTATTTACGGGCCTGCTAATGGCAGGCCCGTAATTAGCGGCCTGGTCCCCTAACGGGACCCATAAGGGACGTGTGGTCCGACCACACGTCCCTTGCGGTTCCTGTTAGGGGACCTCGGAATCAGGGGGTAGGGGATTACCGGCACCGGTCTCCTTACTGGTGCCTGGTTTCCCCTACCTCACGACTCGTAATGACCCCCAATGTGTCTCACTGAAAGTATCAACAGATGTTGGAATATCTCATGCAGAAGAAGAATTTGAGGATATTGAGAACAATATGAGAACCCTTCTTGAAGCAGCTATGATTTTACGTGGAGCCGTAGTAACTACGTTTTGAAGAAGTGAATTTGGCAGATGTTGTTCCAAAGTGGTGCTTTCAAGTACAAATGGATATGAAAAGTAATTCAGAAAAGCAGGATCCTACTGTAATGAACAGGGCTCATACTTTGTCACAGATGTTTATGGTTATGTTTAAACTTTGTCACAGATGACACTAAAATAGATATACTTCAAAACTGGATCACCATAACAATCAACGTGATCGCAAAAGAATAACCTTTTAGTCCATCCCACAAAAGAGCAACAGCAAAATGGTTCACACCACTACCAGGCGCCATGAAAAGGAAAAAAACGAAAACTAGAACTTCAATGGAGGATCAATAAAGATTGCAACAAAAAAAGTCAAACTTTAACAACATACCCATTCATACAAAAAGATAATACAAAAAGCAAAAAGCAAATACTACGACAACAGAAGCCTCAAAGCACCAAATACCCAAAAAGAACTGTTTAATATCATAAACGAAATTAAAAACCCTCCCGGCTGCAACAACACTCCAACGCCATCGAAGAAATTATGCAGTGACCTCGCAGACCACTTCAAAAATAAAATCATGACCATCTAACAGACCATTCAAAACAGACCATGAAACCTCTACACTGAAGACACTGACCGATGCAATGAACACCAGAACAAACTCCAAAACCTCCCACACATATCAGTGGAGACTTTCATCAAACTCATAAATCAAAGCAACAAATCTGGCTCCCCGTGGATCCTTGCCCCCAGGACATCTACAAATCAATCCCCGCACAAGGAACACCAATGGAATACTACAGGAATGTTCTCAATCAATCAATCTCAACAGGAAGAGTGCCTCAAGCCTTCAAATCAGCATACATCAAACCACACCTCAAGGATACAACAGGAAATGTAGAGGACCTCTCCAACTACAGACCCATATCCAACATCCCCTACCCAGCCAAACTCCTGGAAACACACATATATCGAACAACCCAAGATTTCATAGAAGAACATCACCTACTAAACCCGGCACAAGTAGGCTTCAGACCGATGAGAGGAACAGAAACATCACTTATTTCAATCTGGGATGAGCTAAAGGCTAACACAGACTCAAACAACAGCACTGCTCTGATACTTTTAGACCGCTCTGCAGCATTCGACACCGTTAACCACGCAATCCTCATCATGCGATTGGAAGAATTCGGAATCACTGACAATGCCTTACTTTGGGTCAGATCCTTCCTAATGAACAGAACAGAAACAATATGGATGAGACCTTACAAATCAAGCCCACGAGAATCATTAGGCAGAGTCCCACAAGGATCATCCTTCTCACCACTACTATGCAACATCTACCTGTCACAACTAATTAAAACCATCGAAAGATATGGCCTCACCTGTCACAATTACGCTGACGACACACAAATAATCTACAAAATACAAGACTCACAAGAAGACAACGCAACACTAGAAAACTGCCTTTGTGAAATATATAACTGGATGACTTAAACTACCTTAAACTTAACCCAGGCAAAACAGAAATAATCATCATCACAAAAAATGGAGAAGACAACCTCTACACCCTATGGCCAACCGAACTTGGCAAAACCCCAGCCCCATCATCGACTGTAAAAAACCTGGGAGTCCTGATGGACAATGAGCTCACTCTAGAGCCACAAGTAAACGCCCTAATCAAGAAATCTTTCTTCCTCCTGAGATCGATTAAAAGGATCCTACCATTCCTCTCATTCACCAACAAAATGACTGCTGTCATTGCCCTCATCATGTCCAGACTAGACTACGCAAACAGCCTATATCTAGGCTTGCCTGAACGACTGCTAAATAAACTCCAATGCATACAAAATGTGGTGCCCGGACTGCTCCTTAAACTAGAAGAGAACACATCACACCAGCGTTGAAAACGCTACACTGGCTACCCATCAAACAACGGATCAAGTTCAAATCAATGTGCATAACCCACAGAGCAATCCACGACGAAGGTGCAGAGATCCTTAGAAGAAAACTAAACATACATCACACTGCAAGACCACTCAGATCCAGCAGCGACATCCGCTTGGAGCCCAAATCACACAAAAAGAGGAAACTCGGAGGATCCTCCTTTTCTCACCTCACCCCAAAAACCTGGAACAAACCACCAAAGAACATACGGAACACACGAGATCACGTAGGAACTAGGCCGACAGAAGAAGCTACCTGGACTCCCTAAATCATCATCATTGGAAAATAAGGACATATGTATCTGTAACATATCCACTTATCAATAAATAAACAAACCAAATCAATCTTATCATGGAACACCCAGATCTTTTGGGAAAGCAGGGTATGATCCAGGAATAGCACCTTTCATCCATCGAAGGCACAGGCAGCAATGGACCACCAACAGTATTAGATAGGAAGGAGCGACGGTTGATAATATAACTCCACTAGCCAAACAGGAATCACACTTGCCCCTGGGTGTACTAAGGTCAAACTTAGATAGAGGACAGCCTCAAACCCTGAAACTAGACAGTCAGGAAAGGGAGGAGAAGATTATACCACCCAATGGACCACAAACAGTAACTAGATAGCAAGGAGCTGGTTAGGGATAATAGAACACCACTATCTAACTAGGGAACAATGCTCACCAAACCTGGGATACTTAGCCAATTTAATCTGCTAGAACCAGCCACAGTATCACCACAGAAACTAGACAATCAGTAAACCTAGACAAAGAATCTACCAACTGAGTATGACAACTTGATACATAAAGTAAACTTCAGGGATTATGAGGCATACAGCCCACTAACCGAAACCTCAAATTTCTGCATACCTAATTCACACAAAAACCCACACATCTGCAATTGGCAGTTGTGCTCACAATGCATCATAACATTGATGCATATCATGGGAACTTCTATAGATTATGCCAGAGTCCATCGGTTTGACACACAGATAGCCACAGAGGAAATAAAACACATTGATGTGTATGGAGGATCTTACATTCTCTTAGAATTGGTGAGAGGCAGTCTTGTCAATTGTGCTGCTGACAACACTGACTTCCTCGAGGATACTCTGTATGGTAAAGAACCTTTGAACGTTATAGTTATGATGGTCTATCACGAGAAGGAGCGATATGTCCTCAGCCCATTTAAAATATCAGAACCATCATCATTTCGATCACTGCAGAAGATTCCTCAGTCCATGTCTGAGGTCAGGTCTTGCAACATTCCCAGAGGGTGAAGACCACAGAAACCTGTAAGCAGTGAAATCACTGGTTATACAGAGAGGAATAAGGCAATTTTACATTCCAATAGGCTTGAGGACCTATTTTGGATGATGGGGGAAGTCTTGACATTGATTGATTTTCGAGAATGTTTCGATGAAGCGTTGTTGGATAAACATTGTAGTTTTGCTGAAGAAAACAAGACCGGTGAATGTGTGACAGAGTCTGAACCACTCACTCCAGTTCCGACTTGGTCAGCTTAAAATTCCATCATAAGTGATCCTCCAACTAAAGAAACTAGAGTCTGTTTACTGCCACTCATAGATGCCAGCACAACAAGCAAAAACACACACACACACACAGCTTACAATCATGTAAGCTTTCAGCCACTGGTATAGGTATCAGCTATCGCTGAACCCAATACACCAGTGCTTCCTCCTCACAGACTCTCACTGATATCCTCTTTGTTGTCCCATCTCCAGACCTATGGACCCTTCATATGGTCTCTGTTCTCTCTCCTTTCTCTTCCTCTCCCATTAACAGAGACACTAGGATTGAGGACCTCTTGACCCCCTTCTACTCCTCCAAAACCATCACTAATATCTATCTGAACGGCAACGTCTTGGTTCTGGCCCCTCAGCCCATTTTTCTCCATGTTGATAGGCATTTCCCACGTCTTATCAACTTCCTCCTTTATCTTGCTACTCCTTACACCACCTCTCTGGCACACTCATCTTCCTCCTCTACTTACCCTCTGGCCCCTCTACCACCTTTGCAGGGTGTAGCTAAAGCCTGTACCCCTCCAAGGAAGTCTTTAAAATATGGCAACCTCCTCCATGTCCCTACTCTCAACTCTCATTATGCTGTCAAACACTCCTCTGTCTACTGTCACCTCCCCATAAAACTCGACCTAGATGTCCCTGCTCTCACAAAGACATGGTTTACAGCCAGTTCTGTCACAAATGTTGACACTCTAGTCCCTATGGGATACAAGATCCTCTCCAAACCCAGAACCAACTGTTCTGGAGGTGGAGTAGCCCTGATCTTTCCAGAGTGGGTCCCGGCCTCTGTCATCCCTACTCAGGCCTACTCCTACTGGGAATGCCTGGTCTGGTCTGCAGGCTCTCTATATCTTCTGTCCTCTCTATAACTGTGGTCATCATCTACAGGCCACCTGGCCAGGTGGCCATCTTCCTCTCTGAATGGGCTTACCTCTCTTCTCGTCTCTCCTTGCCTCTACTTCTCAACTTCTCCTCCTCGAAGATCTCGACATCCACCTGGATACTTCTCATCCCTCCTTTGGATTTTCCACAACCTCTGCGGCACTATTTCTCTTTTATTCTGCCCTCTGGCCCAACACACTCTGATGGACATACTCGGGATGTTCTCATCACCTCAGACATCCTCCTCTCTAACACTCTCACCAATCCTCACTCTTGGACTGACAGCTTTCTACTCTCCTCTCATCTGAAACATTCTATCCCTCATGTAAAGCCCCCCTGCAGCACCGCCACCTACCTTCTCAGTCATTTGGCCCATGAAGAGTGTGTCAGCGCATGCCTTTGCCTCTACTTTCTCTGCTCCTCCTACTCCTGTGGGTGACTCGCATCCTCCTTTCTCCTCTTTCTCTCTGACTGGACCTGACAAGGTTTCTAAACAAGTCCAATATATGTCATCCAAACAGGTGCTCCCTTGCTCCTCCAGAACCATCAAGGAGCATATTGACACCCTCGCTCCAGACTTGGCCAATTTCTGTAATCACTCTTTTTCCACTGGGACTTTCCCCTCTCCCCTTAAGTATTCCCTTGGGCACTCTCTCCTCAAGAAGGATATTTGTCCAGGGAAACATGATTGATATTATCATAGATTTTCAAGTCCTGTCTAAAGTCCACAGCGACCATGAGCATTTATCACTAACGTGGCTATGGGTTAATACTCCTATCCAGCATAGCTACTGTTAGACTTCACTCCGTCTAAAGGGAGGACACAATAGGTTCCGATGGTCAACAGTCTTGGTGACGGAGATGGAGTCTTGCCTACGTAATAGTTACCATAACCATGTTTTTGTACCAGCACAGCAAGATGACAGCTATGTTGCAATAATGAGCATATTTAAGAGGCAGCCTTCGTCGAATCAGAAACCACCATTTATGCATAAGCATCTCTTTGATCAGGAGGTTGCCAGTAAAAAAGCTGAGCTACAAAAGGAGATTAGAGAGTTGTCTCACTCATCCATGATCATAAGACATAGAACAACCAGAACGCTCAGAATGTGTTATAAAAATTGGCTTACATCGCATTGCACTATCTCTTACCAAAGAGATTCAGCTGCAATTCTTAATTCCATAGCTGCTAAAAACAGTGCCCAAGTTTGCAATTTCCTAAATACAGCTAATCACCTTACTCAACTACCGTATCAGGTTAACTCATTTTAAACATCCCTATGTATGTGAAAGGGCACCCAAGTTGGTGTTGTCTCCAATTGGACCACGTCTGATAATCTGCAATTTGATAAAAGTGACATACAACATCAAATATCGAAGTTTGAGCTCCTCTAGATCTCAACCTCAGTATTTTATGCTGTATGCAGCATTTTCTTAGTAAAGTTATTTAATTCCAATAAGGAACCATGTTCTATAATTTGACCAAGATCACCATAGAGTGAGTTCCTAGGTGGATATAACATCTTTCTGTAGTTGTTCAAACGTCTCCAATTCCACTTGGCAGACAATGGCAACAATCCTATTTCATGGAGAATAATTGCATTTGGAACAGATCTAGCAATACACAGAACCTTTTTCCACATTTGCCCTTGAATCATGTCAAGAACAACCTCCATATCAAACATACACAAATCGAGGATGTATAATATACAAGGTTCGATTTTCAGCAAATAAAACTGAATGATTGGTATCAGAGAATAATTGCAATATTTCCTGAATAATATGCTCATTTGAGATATCAAGGGTTTAGTTATTTCCCTTAACAGTTTAGACCACCATATCTTATAATACAGATCAGTAATAGAGTAACCAAGATAACGCAGTTCCTTAACCACCTTTAGATTTTCGATACCAATTACCCAATCATACTTTTTAATATTTTTCTTCCCATCCGCAAAAACCAAAATTTTAGATTTAGCCCAATTTATTTTCAAATTATGTTCCTCTGCAAAACGATGAAATGCATCCAGCTTGTTCTGTAACCCAAACGGGGTTCTATCAATGAATAATAAATCGTCTGCGAAACTAATACAGTTAAGTTTGAGATGTCCAAGTTTAGCCGGATAGCATGTTATGTCTTTCCAGAGAGTTTTAATTTGAGAGAGATAAATATTAAATAATATCGCGGCCATAGAGCAACCCTGTTTCAGTCCAATTTCAGTAGAGATTTGATCTGTAAGGGTTCCTATTTTATTAACACGAAGCATATAATTTGTGTTGGCGTGTAGTAAGGCTTTAAACGTCACCAGATGTACTGGAATCCCTACATGGATCATAATCTTCCATAGAAGACATCTTATAACAGTGTCAAAAGCTGAACTGAGGTCTATCGCAGCCATATAGACTGCTCCAATTCCCTATTTTTTGGTTTGACACTGGAGAATTGATAAAATAGTGGCATTCAAGGTACACCCCATATCCTTACGGAAACCAGTCTGAAATTTGGACAGAGTATCATTCTGAAATAAGTATTCTTGAAGTTCTTTTAGAATAAGCTGAGAAAAAACCTTAGCAGAGGCTTCCGTAATCGCAATTGGCCTAAAATTTTGGGGATCGTTGGAGGGACCCTTCTTATAAATGGGGACTATAATTGCGGAGCACCAAGTGAATGGAATTCTTTTAGTAGCAAAAATTGAATCAAATTTAATTTTTATGATAGGAGCCCAGAAATGCGGGTCATGTTTAAGTACGCATGCCGGGATATAATCGGGGCAAGAAGCTTTAGTGTCTTTCAGCCTAAGGATAGCATCTATCACATCCTCAACTGACCATGGACAACATTCCAAAATATATTCTGCACATTCAACGTGAGGAATATTTCGGAATGATTTTGGTAATATAATGTTTTCACGTATGTAGGTAACACAAGTAGCAGCTAGAATGGAAGGTTCACAAGAGACACTGGTAACATGCACATTTCTAATGAGAGACCAGATATTCCTAGTAACATGTTCCAATATATTGTGCATCATCCGCTGATTATCCTTAATGGCCATTTCATGCCTGTAAAGCCTGATCTGATTCTTGAAGGAAACCATGATACGTTTCTTTTCCAAACCATACACTGTGGGACTCAAATTCAGTCTCGCCAATTCCCTAATTTTGGACTTTTTATTGAGTTTAGATTATAAATTCTTAAGTCGAAAGCATGCCGATGTTCACTCCAAGTAACAGATGGTCTAAAGGCATATGCTATATCTAACAAATTTGTTTGAATGATATAATTTAGTTTAGCTTCCATTTCGGGTTTATGTAGCTCATGATTCCAATTAATAGATAGAAACGTTACATCATTCTTGATTTTATCAATCAATTTTCTGCAAATGTATCTGTTCCACCGTATGACCAGACCAGGTCTATCAGTCTCCGACAATTGCAACGATTCTTCCTTAACTAAACTCCACTCTTTCATATTTAAGCTAATAGAGATGGCAAGATGGTCCCCATAACCAAAGTTTAATATTTGGGTTGGTTCGCATGTATTATAAAAGTAAGAAGATATGAAAAAATTGTCAATATAAGAGCTACGATCCCCATGTTTGCAGGAATACAAGGGGGATCCATACTCGGGTTTAACTAGTTGCATGTCCCAACCTAACAAATGCCGTACCCATTTTTTGCCATTTATCACAGTTATTGGTAAACTCCCATTTTCCATACACATTCCAAAAGATTTGGTCCCATAACAGGAGGAATTAAAATCGCCACCTAAGATGATCTGCACATGTTGCATAGTTGAGAATATATCTTCCAATATTCCATCAAGTACTTGCAAAATTCGATCCCAGGTGATACAGGCTCTATTCCAATAAAGGCAGATCATTATTAAAGCTGTATCATGAAATCCCTTAACTTTTAGATGGATTACCAGTAAACTATCATCTCTTAACAACAACTTAACATCAAAGTTACAACGATTGCTTATGAGTACAGCTAAACCACCAGACGGCCTACCCTTTGGACCCCTAGTAGCTTCCATTGTGTAGGAAACAAAGCCCTCAATATTAAAAGATGACATGTGCATTGTTTCCTGCAAAAGAAATATTTCATGGTTTTTGCTGGATTTATCTTTACCATACCACCGCTGGAAATGTGCAAGTCCACAACAATTCCAGGATGTAATTCTCAGTTTACCATAGCTATGCTATCTCATCTCTGTTAGCTTTTGCAGTAGGACATACAATTCCACTATATCCCGCTGTAACTCCGTTAAGAGCAACCACTAATGCGAGCAATTGTTTCAATGTATCATCACTAACATTTAGTTCTGAGACCACTTGTGTATTCACAGCTTTGGGAATATCAGTTTTGAGTGGAGTTGCCAAGAATTCATCTGCATCCTTAACGTTCATAAAAACAAATGGAGTAATACCCAGTTCCATGAAGTTTTCCCTTTGCTCCCAGACCATCTTCATAATTAACATTGACTGAAAGCCACATAACATGCAATGATTACAATGAATAGCCATCCGTATCCAGTCAAGGTCATCAGAACGAAGAGTTCTTAGTGGGGGGATGGATTGAAAAGTTTTCAGCATAAATGTTCCGTTCAAACTGGTTCTACCATTTATTTGCACATTATTTTCCCATCCCATAATAACCGGCATACCAGGAGTCAATTTCACATCCTGTTCCACTTTATCAATACATGACTTGGAATCATCATCTTCATAAATCGACTCGGATTCCAATTCCACATCATTCTCGCCAGTTAAGGGACTAGGACCAGGTATCACACTCGGAGCTTGCTTTTTTATCTTAATTAAAGGTTTCTTCACTCCCTTATTTCCTAAACCCATAGGTTTACTTACTTCTTTAGTTTCAGAACCCATATTGCCATTCACTTCTTCAATCATTTCATCATCAAAGTGATTGGGCCTCATTACGACCCAGGCGGTAAGGGGTTTACGGCAGCGTTAACAGCGCCGACCCTTACCGCCTGAGTACGAGGTCCCTTAGCGCCATGGCGCTTTTAACACCTGCTTTTAGCAGGTGTTAAAATCCATGGCGCTAAGGGACCATGGAGTTAATTACGCCACCGTAATTTACGGTTGCGTAATTAACGCCTTCCCCACTCCCATTATGCCCTATGGGGCAAAAATGGGAATGGGGAAGGGTAAATGGGGATTGGGGACTTACCGCCCCGCCAAGGTCGGAATGGGGCGGTAAGTCCGCCAACCACCATGGCGTAAACGTAGTTTACGCCATGGTGGTAAAGTCATGGCCCAGGCGGTAACTTACCGCCTGGGTCGTAATGAGGCCCATTATCTCCACTGTCCAACACAGTTGTATGACCTCCATCTATAACCTCCTTCATGTTATTACCATTACCAATGAGGTTATTATTCTCCATAATTTTTTTGTTTTTCTTTTCAGTTCTTTTATTATTTACAGGATAGAATTGAGAGAGGGCAGTTTGCACACCCATTGTACCCATAACTATCGATGTAGACTGGCCCTTTGTAGAGAGCAAACAATTACATTCTTTACCAGACTTGCTGGCATTAGTATTCTTGTCAACATTTAAGTGTTTGCATTTTTTCAAACATTTTTTTGGCTGCAATAGATCTTCATTTGAGCCCTTAGAGGTCAAATTTAAATGGGCCTTGGACTCATCATCCAATTGATGAAGATCAATGCACTTCTCTTCACTGGCACCAATCCTTTCTTTGTAAGCTCTGGTCTCAACCCCCTTTTTGGATTTAACATTCATTTTTTTCTCATTTGCTTTTTGGGATTTATTTCTCTTTGCTTCCCTTTTCAGTGCACGTGCTAATGTTTTTTTTTTCTCTCCTTGTCAATACCACTTTATGCTCTACACAATCATTTTCAGATTTTAACTCATTCAAATAGTCACTCATCTCTTCATTTCTGTCCTCCGTTAGATCAATTAAATCTAAAAGCAGTGACAGACTATCCATCACTTCCCCACGAAACAACGGTTCTACTTTTGGCGAAATCAGACACTTATTTTCGATATTTAATTTTCCCACAAGAGATTTTTTTACCTCCTCTATGTCAATTTTCAAAACTTTATTATCGCTACTTAAGTCACCTATAGCTTTTATTAAAGAAACAGAAGCTTTTGATTCGTAATTGGGCAAACAAACTATTGGAGGAGTCGCCATTTCTGCAAATGTTTTCAATTCAGCATTCACCATTCTTCCATCCGCTGGAGTTTGTGTAGAGCAATCCTTAAAATGTAATCTATTTTTGTTGTAAACTAGATTAGACACTGCGTCACAAGTAAACAGCAGCCCCTCTACTTTGTTCACCCTACATAAGAGCTCAGTTATAATTGATCTCAGATCAACTAAATCACCATGCGTTCGTTCGTGTCCCTTATCTAATAAATCCAGTATCCTTGAAAGAACTGGAAAGTCAATACCAAAACCTGGGGCATCACAAGCACGCAAGTCCAATTCCTCATCCACTTTTACATCATCGCAATTTTTTCCTTTGAAACTCATTCCTTTCGTTTTTTCAAATTGTTCAATTTGTTCATTAGGGTCCATGGAGGATTTTTCTTAGTTACCAGTGGCTTTTTAAGGATCAGCAAGGGTTTGCCTTCAAGAATATCACCTTTACAAGCTTTACCATCATAATCACCATCTTCACTCAAATTTCCCACAAAAGAGTGGCGGTCATGTCCGTAATGGGTTGGTAAACTGAACATATGGACGTCCTCTCTACCCATCATTCTATTTGAGACAGGAGTAGATGGCCCCATAGAGAATCTCATTCTCTTACCCACTTCCATCTCAATGGTCGGACCAAGAATAGAACAGTCATTCAGGCCAACCAACACTCGCTTATTATGATTTGTAGAATCGAGTTTACTTCTCATCCACTCATCCAGCTCGGTCTCACTGGGGGCCATGTTCAAGGGCACATTGAATTCATTTACCTCCTTAACATTATATTTAATCGGTGAGGATGCGAGATTAGATGAGGCACGATATCCCATTTTAGGAACGTCCTTTAATAGAGCACTTTCCTCATTAGTACTCTGCATCTGATCAATTTTAGATGCTTCAAAGGTTACCCCCCCTTCCTTATTCATACTCTGTATTTGTTCAATCTTTGAGGCATTCAAAGTTACCACTTCATCATTTGAACACTGAACTCCATCATTTTTAGAAGCATTCGGAGTAACAATACCATCCTCAATCTCAGCAGGGGGCAGAGGCAAATTATTGAGACTATAGTCACTACATTCATAGTTAACCACCGCATCCTGAATTGCATCAAAATTGACATCAAGATTACCCGGATCTTCATGTGAGGATCTTTCATTGGACAAATCCAAAGGTGCTATGACGGGACTCATTGCCCCTTTAAGCTTCCTACCACTCCTAAGCCCGTTAACCATATTCATAAGACTTGGAGCAGCAACCCTCAGATATAAACTTATAAAAGGTCTGCACGCTTATCACCAAAATACAGAACTCGTGCTATACAGGAACAGGAACAACCACAATACGATTTGTCCGTTACAAGTATCAGATAGAAAAAAATAGAACACATATAACCATGCATATAAACCTTATTAGGGAAACAAAATTTCAAAAATGTAGAATACCAGCACTCTGCCCGCATGCACGCCACCACGCCTAGCAGCCCAACAGCCACTTCTGATCCACTTCCGATGCGCGCGCGCGATGCGCGTGCATCAGCCCAAATATAGGAAGTGGATCGTGGCCAATGGCATGGGAGGCGGGAGGCAGGGGGCGTGCCTATGGACGCTGAAACAAGAGGAGAGAAAGAAACTGTCACGCTTGAATACGCTTGAAAATTACGAGCGCACACACAGACACAGAAAAGACGCTGCGGCAAAGCCGCGGCTCAACATTGATTTAAAGAGTGTTCAGGATATCACAAGATACAAGATGCATGAACTCAAAACAGTAACTAATGTCAAATTACTTCAGTCCAAACGAGTGAAAGTTGAAACACTGTTACGGCGGGTCAGAAACTTCCTCTCACAGACGACGATCCCAACATCAAGGAAAAAGCGAAGAGCAGGGTTTTAGGCAGCTACAGCTACAGCCCAACAGCCATTTCTGATCCACTTCCGATGCGCGCGCGTGGGCGTTCATCAGCCCAAATATAGGAAGTGGATCGTGGCCAATGGCGCGGGAGGCGGGAGGCAGGGGACGTGCCTATGGATGCTGAAACAAGAGGAGAGAAAGAACCTGTCACGCTTGAATACGCTTGAAAATTACGAGTGCGCACACAGACACAGAACAGACGCCGCGGCAAAGCCGCGGCTCAACATTGATTTAAATAGTGTTCATGAGTTCACAAGATGCAAGATGCATGAACTCAAAACAGTAACTAATGTCAAATTACTTCAGTCCAAATGAGTGAAAGTTGAAACACTGTTACGGCGGGTCAGAAACTTCCTCTCACAGATGACGATCCCAACATCAAGGAAAAAGCAAAGAGCAGGGTTTTAGGCAGCTACAGCTACAGCCCAACAGCCACTTCTGATCCACTTCCGATGCGCACGCGTGATGCGCGTGCATCAGCCCAAATATAGGAAGTGGATCGTGGCCAATGGCGCGGGAGGAGGGAGGCAGGGGGCGTGCCTATGGATGTTCAGTCCAAACGAGTGAAAGTTGAAACACTGTTACGGCGGGTCAGAAACTTCCTCTCACAGACGACGATCCCAACATCAAGGAAAAAGCGAAGAGCAGGGTTTTAGGTAGCTACAGCTTCAGCCCAACAGCCACTTCTGATCCACTTCCGATGCGCGCCGTTATGACATAGTGTTTTCCAAGGGGCTCATATAACAGTCATCACTGCTGCAATTAATTTTATGGCTTCACTCCAGTTAGAATAAATCATTTAATATATTTAGGGATGTAACTTGTAAATGACAGTGAGTAGTCAATGAAATTGTTAATTATAATTACATGTTTTTTTAAACAGTTTTAATTATGATGAACTGTATTATCTTTCTCTCTTTTAATCAATGTTTAAGGGTAATGTGTGATAAATGCACCCTTTCTTGTAGCATAATGTATTTGTTTAACATATGTATTATATTGTCATTTTTAAGCTGTACATGTTGAAAGGTTGAAATATTCAATCACATCAATACAGAAAAAGAAGTGAATTTCAGGAAAGCAATTGGGTAGTAATCAAGACAAAACGCCCCTTGTGTGCTTTACGTTCAGATTAAGCTCTGGAACATCAACACAGGGCAATGAAAGTACTTAGTGGTTGTTAGGGAGAATTCTCATAAATGTGCTAATTCCCTTCACCTTAGAGACCCACAGCAATTTAGCTGGATTTTGAGGACTTGATTCTCTTACCTGGAAAGAGTGTGAAGCTTTTTTCCCACTCTTTCATGTATTTTGATGTGTGTTTTACACTTGTGTTCTTTGATTATGGAGTTTTAGATAACTCCAAAGGCATCATCTTTTGATGTGTGTTACACAGCACCCTCAGTGCAGTGAAACAGGGATGTCTTTTTACTTCCCAAAGGTTTAAATACCTTCTCTGGGATAAACTACTGTTTCCCAGAGAATGTAAAGTGAAATTGACATTACTAGTCTTTCCAAATTTATAGACCCAGCACACACCATCTTACAATGTAGTGCTGGAGGGGTTACATAGTATCCTCTGTGTCTAACTACTCATGTACAGTCAAATGCTACCCTTTCCTATTGAAGAGGCTGGTGGCAGTGGTTTTACAACAACCTACCATGATTTCTCCCGACTGCGAACACCGGTAGCTAAAACTCTTGGGAGCCATGTTTGTCAAGATAGCGCCTTAAGCCCCTTCATTTAAACAGGTTCCGGTCTTCTTTTTTCGCCATTTTTTTTTTTTGGAAAGGTCCTTCTAGTGTTTGTCTCTGTGCGCCAAACCAGGTTTGGTTGCTTTGTTTGTATGTATTTGGCGGGCTTCAGGACTGAAGACCGCCTCTGGCGTCTGAGTGTCTGGGGTGGGCAAGAAGTGAGGGGGTGCCCGAAACTCTCTGTACTTAGTCTCCTAGGAGATCCAAATGCACTTTGGCGTGATTGGCTGGATGACTGTCCGGCAAGGACAGCCACCCTGCTGGGTGAGTGGCAGCTAGGCTGGCATGAAAGCGAGAGAACTGTTTAAAAGGCAAGTCTCTTGGACTGGAAGTCGACCACAGGAACGAAAGTACTGAAGACGAGCTGGAAGAGGACGGCTGCTGCAACTCCTGGACCGTTGTTTTTCCCGGTGAAGCCCTACTGCAGGTCCAAATTGCCAAGTTCATCTCGACTTCTTCCTTTGAGTTGGTGGGACTAATCAACTCGTAAGCCACCTGAATACCATTCTCGAAGCTGGTTAGGATTAACCAGGGGGACGGACACAAGTTTGTGTGCTTGAAGAACAGCTACTAGAACTGAAGTGACTCCATTTTGTTTGTGTTTTCCGATGATCCTTTGCAGTGCATGAGTCCCCCCAATGTCCTCCTTCTTGTCCCCATGACAGAGGCTCAGGAACAGTGAGATCTGCAGGAACTTCTAGGAACCAACGACTTCAGCTCCATTTGTTTCTGCATACTAAGGTACTGTGCCAACCTGATTGAGATAATGCCACTCTTGCGGTGAAAGTTTGTGAAACTTTCCCAACTTGCAGGCCTAATCAGCTTGTGACCCAACAAATGATTATTTTTTGCCTAAACTACTTCTGAGAACTTTCACACAGACTTTACCGTTTGATACCAGAACTGCTCTTTCCTATCCTGAACACTAGCCATCGACATTGGCCTAGGCCTATTGACTTGAATTTAACTCTTCTCGTGAACTGAAACTATTTGCACTGTTTAACAAGTATATGTGATCTATTCTACTTACCTTGTGTCTTTTTGCTCACGTCTAAATCACTGAACTGCCATTGGGCTCCTATTTCAGGGCAGCTCAAACTGTCTAAAAATCCTAGAGTTTTGTATTGAAGTGTATTGGTTTATAATATTTAGTTGCCTCCTTCTAGTGAAATGTTTTCTAAATGACTGTGTAATAAATTAATACGTGTTTTACCAAGAAACCTTGATTATAAGTGTCTTCTTGAACAACTGTGAGTGAAAGTCCTCTGTGTAACCTCTTGTACTGCTCACATTAACTCTTGACATAAGCCTGGCTGTTCAGCTTGTTACCAAAAACTGTGTGGTGCAGACTTATACCAGAGGTTGGTTTGGCTTACACCTGTAGTCCTAATTGGTGGTCCCAGAGGGTACTGCATGCAATTCTGCATAACAGTGGTGTAGTTAATATTACACAAAAGGAACAGGCGCTAGCATGATTCTTTATAGCCTCTCCTGATCTATCAAGACTGCTTACAGAAGCAAAAAGAATTTGTAGGAATCACATTTCACAACCGGACAAAGCATCGCCATCTAACAGCATTCAAAGCAACATGCAAAATGAAGATGTTCAACAGATCTACAACTCAAACATGACATTGACTAATCCTGTGAATTATGATGGAAAAGATTTCATCAACATCTAGACAAAGTTAGTTTTTGATGAATAAATTGAGAGAAGGACTCAATAAGAATGGCATCAAAATTGCCAAATGTACAACAGCTTTAAGGAAGATGGGATTGCATCATGCATGTGTAGGCTGTGGGTACCAAATGAAGAAAGAGAACCTTCAGCTGTGTAAAAATGCATGCAAAGACGTTAAGGTAAAAGTATCAGACAGCATATTGCAGTTGAAGACAGATCTTTATTTGTTCACATGTTTGCTGATTGCTTCACAAAGTGAAACTGACATTCATCTACAGAAATGATTGAGAGATTATGAATTCTCTGCATACCCATTTTCATGTGCGACTAAGATGGTACAATAATTTTAGTAGCAAACGAAAGCCAGATCATGAAAATACTGGAGGAGGAACAACAAACAGAAGTTTCTAACAACATGATAGAGGTCTCTTAATTTGTTACAGAGGACAGATTATCTGTACCAGAGCAAACATATTCAGCAGCTGTCTCTGATAGAATGGCAGAATTGCATGCACTGCAGAAACCGTCATTTGTGAAGACATCCTATGACCTTGCAATTGCATTCAACAAGAAAATAGAACCTTATCTGTTCAAGTTTGATAAAACTCATTAGTGTCTGATACCTACCTAGAACATTCACTCAAGCACTCCATGTGAAGGAAAGGAGAAAGAAAAGCATCTCAAAATCAAGGATTCCTACAAATATTGAACGTGTTTCCATAAGAACCCTAATATAGCATTCTAAAACTAAAGATGAGTTAACAGCTTACCTCTCAAATAAACCAAATGTGTATGCACAGAGGAAAAAAAGAAGACTGGTAGCCAGTTGGAGAATTGAAGACAAGTAATCAGATGGAAATTATCTTGGAGACACTGAAAGCACACATGAGGAGGCAGACACAACATCATTCTTCACTCCCTTTAAGTATCACATTGTCTTTGTACTACCCTCCACATTTTTTCACTCGTTTGTGATGTTTTTGTCTTTTCATTGTGATGGTCACTGTGTTCTCATCTAACAGCATGTTTGTCAAAGGACTTTGAACTAATAGAAGATGTATAGATCTGAAACGTGTGTGTTCCTTCTTAGGGCTTCAAAAGTGCAGGCATTACTAGGCTTTCATGTTGTTTCAGGGTGTGATGTTACTGGGTGCTTTACAAAGAAAGGAAAACTATCTTTCTGGAAAATTTTCAAGACTTCAGAAAAATTAATCTTTGATGATTTGGGAAGACCTGGGTGTCTATAAGAATTTAAGAAAAAGATGAATGATCGATAGAGCGATTCATTTGTCAAGTCTACTTGCCAGGAACACAGATTTTTGAACATTGGCTAACTGCATTGGTGGATATTTGCATAAAAAGAGATGCAACATGAAAAACCACTGCCAACAAGATCCTCTGTAATACCATACATTTTAGGGACCCAGCAGGTGATGGGGTGATGGCGTGCTGATAAACAGCACCCAAATCTCCCAGTACAATCACAATTCGGGTGGGAGAAGGCAGATAATCAATATTCTTCTACTACATGTATGCGTCCATGTGCACCACAATCAATCATAGAGCTGGTGCGGTGCGCATGTGTCAACGGATGGTGTGCTGTGCATTGCACATGCTGAGTTCTGTCACGAAGGTGCACATAACTGTGTAAGTGTGGTGGCGATGAAGAGCTCTGTGATAACAATGATTTTGTAGATGATGAAAATGAACTCTGGCACTGGGAATATGTCCTGTAAAACCTTAATGTCTATCCTCAAATGTAAAAAGCTATTGTAGTTTTAATAAATCGTATATTTAAATGACAAAGTTGCACATTTTTTCAAACTTTCTAATTTAGTGAGCATACAGTCGAATGTTTGCTAATAAGTAGCAATCATTTATGTGGCTATATCTCGGAAACAATAAAAGATATCACAACATTGCTCATATGAACTTTTCTATTCCTTTGATCATGTTCAACAAAATAACTACTTTTATAGAACCACCCTAAAAGCATTTACGGCTCAAACATGAAATTATAATCTGTAACAGTGGCCATCTTGTATTAATGACATTGCAAAGGCCCTCTGCTACAAATTCAGACAACACACCTGTTAGTGCACGATTGTATACTTCATTTTCATTCAAAATCACAAAGACTAGGTTATTGTAGCAGATGCCCCTCAACTACAGTATGTATTTCATACTGTTTTGGTTTTTAATGGAGACATCAAAAGAGACATAGTTTACACATATATAGCCTGTAGTCACAAATACACAATAATAATGACTATATAAATAATCTCACTCACTACCAAACTCATTCACTAACTCAGTTCTTTTAAAGAGAGAGCCCAGTGCAAAATCCCTATATTTAGATATGGATCTTTATCATTTAGCGTGTTATAACAGCACAATTCCAGAGGTAAAAAAAAAGATTGTGGATGTTGTTAAAACATGTAACTAATGTTTATTTCAAACAGGAAAAGGCAAAATGTAACGATGGGTCTTACAATGAATCTGGAACATGGATACTATTGAAGCTCATCCATTTTATATTAGCAACAAGTGTTCCATACTCATGAAGCTATGCTTGAGAAGGTGTGGCCTCCAATCATCCTAATGCTACTGTAGGTCTGCAATATTAGTGTTAATGAGTAATAATACAACCTATAGTTACAGTGCAAAGAAGCAGATAGAGTCTGCATGAAGTGCCATATAAAATCATGAAACTAGTATTATTATTATTATTATTATTATTATTATTATTATTATTATTATTATTATTATTATCATTATTATTGTTTGTATTTTTCATGCAGGTCACGTTGGGGATGGGTGAGATACTGAAAGTGCTAAAGAGGTTGGTACAATCAAGAGACCATCTTCTTCACCAGCTCAAACTTCCTACTTAGAAACAAATCCATATATTTTGATATACCAGATGTGTCGACACAAAATTGTAAATCATTGATTCCAGGTCTTTAAAAAATAAGGGAGCACCATGCAAAGAATGTTGTAAGGGTGGAAAGGTCTTTTAGAACCCCCCTGAAATTCCTATATTAAATAGATCTCGGGTTTACCCAAATGGAGGGAGACATCCCGTTTGACTATCGATTCTAATAATTCGGCCTTAGTATAATCACAAAAAGATGATAAACAAAGCCATTTGGTAAGACCTACATACTCCATTTTGGGTGACCCAGAAATGCCATCTTTTTCTAGGCCCTGTCATGATTTCGCAAAAAGCCATCTCTCCCTCTGTCCAGTGCTGTACGCAGCGAGCCCCGCCAACCCCCTCCTCGACCTCCTCCAGGCAGCTCTACTCAGACCCATTTCTCACGGAAGCGATTGGCCATGTATTGTTGCAAATACTCAGTATCCTTCTCTCTTCCTCTGAGCTCATTGCCCTGTGTGTGAGCGGAGCAAGCTCTGGCCTGCGCGTCCATCCCTCTTCACAAAACCTGCCTGTGCCACCTCAACCCCCACCTTTAGGAGTTGCAGCTTACAGACCCTTTGCCCACATATCTCTCTCTTTGAAGTTACTGCTGGATGAGCCTTCCCCTCCAGGCCTCCCTCAACTGCCCACTATATACCTAATCCAGTGCGACCATATATCCTCCTGTAAAACTGACACCCATCCATCCACTCGTTTGAACCGTGAGGCACCAGGGGGCATAGATCACAAATAAAGGTCTTGAAGACAAGACATCTGAAACGAGGACACAAGGTACCCGTGCCCCAATAAAGGCATGGGTCAGAATGGACGTATATCGACTCACATTTTATAGCATTTTCCATTTGAATAATGACCCCACTTCTAACATTATTCTTTGCATTTCAATGGTAATTGTGTAGTTTAGATTAGCTAGAAGAATGGAATCTTGTGAACAAAGACCGACCTTCACCCTGTGGAGATGAGCCCAGCTGACCCACGTGCTGTGAGAGTGACACCCAAGCCACAGCCAATCCTACGTAGTCAGCACCTACATATCTATATAGTGCTCATAATTTAACCCAATGATATTGCAGAATTGTGTGCTTGCAATATGATGTCATCCATGATGATTCTTGACCTTATAATGTGCTGCCCGTGTAATGTTTCTCTGCATGCACAACTTTATTGATATAAACTTTGTTCAACTTGCAATCTATCTCCTGGTCTCATTCCCTGTAGGGGTGCGTCCTTTATTTGGTTTCGTTCTATATCGTGTTAGTACCAGGCACGTTCAAAGTGGTGACCTGCCGATGTGATATTTCTTGACGCCCCAGTACTTTGCAGCGAGATCCAGGGCTTCCCCATGAGGGCCAAATGCCACCTACGGCTTGCAGACGTCTACATAAAGTGTAAGCTCCTGAGCAGGTTCTGTGGGTCCTGGCTTTGCGAATACCCAACTGCTCGCTGGAGCCAGGCAGGGCCCGCCGTGGAGGGAGTCTCCCTTTTGGATAGACCGTGAACGGAGTCTCTCGGATTACCACAGAGACATGAGTATATGAAATGAAGCGAGTCCCAGCTTTCTTAGGTTGACTTGCTGCATTTATTACCAGCTTCATAGGTAACTTTACAAGCAGTACCTTAAGTTATATTTAAGTTACATAAAGGACATAAAACACTGGCGGCCCATCACCCAGGCAGAGGGCTAACCAGCTGACTAGAACCTTCACCCACACATTCCAGCACTCAAGCATCAACACTCCACATGACATCACAACATTACTTTTTGCCCAGGCAAGTCATATACAACACATCTCCCCCCTTTACATTAGCATACCACACACACACAGAGCAATACACAACACACCTCCCCTCTTTCCATTGACCCACAACACACAAGACGCTACAAGACACACCTCCCCTCACACCAACACATCCCATTCGCACCGACTCGCATGACCAGTGCAAGCCCACAACATGTGCACTAACACTCTACCTCTCACAACACACCCGATGTGCTGGCCAGGCACACCAAGCCCAACAACCAATGCCACTAGCACACTCTGGACCCTGAAAGATGGAACGAGTCATAAATTAGCACACAGTGCAGCCAAACACAACCACCTGACCACCTGTGTGCATGAAAACAACAAAATAGACGTGGCAATTAACCACAAGATCGAAGTACATGTGTGACCCAGCATGACCAATACCACAGACATGTCCACACCAAAACCGGGGGAGCTACCACCCGACACACATACCTCGTTAAACCATGCATGACTACCATCGCAGTCACACCCCAACATCCTCGTCGCCAATGAAATGTAGCAGCTCCCAGCCTTCTTAGGTTGACTTGCTAGGTTTATTACCATGCTTCATAGGTATCTTTATAAGCATTTCATAAGTTACATTTAAGTTACATAAAGGACATAAAACACTGGTGGCCCATCACCCAGGCAGAGGGCTGACCAACTGACCAGGTTAGAACATTCACACATACATTCCAACACTCAGGCATAAACACTCCACATGACATCACAACATTCCTTCTTCACAGGCAAGCCATACACAACACTTCTCCCCCCTTTACATTTGCACATCACACACAGGGCATGCACTGATCACGTGACCAACACTCTACCACTCACAACATACCCGATGCACTGGCCAGGCACACCGGGACCAACAACCAATGTCACTGGAACACTCTGGACCCTGGTGAAGATGAGATGAGTCATACATGAGTACACAGTACAGCCAAACACAGCTGTCTCTGTGCGAGGAAACAAAATGAATATAGAACAAGACCAAAAAATGAAAGTATATGCGTGACCCTGCATGACCATTACCACAGACATGCCCAAACAAAACAGGGTGCGCTACCACCCGACACACATACCTCGTTATACCATGCATGACTTCACACCGCAATCATGCCCACGCCAAACTGGAGGCGCTACCCCGAGACACCACACTTTGAAGCGCTACTTCACTAATACACTGTGGCATACTACACATGGGACTGAAGGCACTACCCCCATTAACCTCATTTGGTGAGGCGCTACCTCACCAATACCCTTGTGGAATAAGCATCCACACCTACACTGTAAATTGAAACAGAGGCGCTGCCCCTAGTGACCATATTTGAGAGACACTACCTCCCAAATACCCCAGTGGCATAAACACATCCATATCCAAACAGAACAATCAACTGAGGCGCTACCCCAGATACCCAACAATACTGGAGGTGCTACATCCTCCACATCCTCAAAGTATTTACAGAGGCGCTACCTCGCAATGTCCATAGTGACACTGACCTACTCTAAACGAATGCTGGCAGAGGTGCTACCTCCGAATGTCAATAGTAACACTAACCCACTCTAAATGTATGCTTTTGATGGAGGCACAACCTCACTCTAACACCATAGTGACACTCACGCACAAACTGAACACACACTCTGGACGCTACCTGTATCACAACTTTCCCTTACTAACACCGTACATCATGTCCTACACTCTATCACACAGAGTCAGTTATAGTTATAATACATATCCATTGTAACCACCTATATGCATCACCTATTACTTTAGACTTAACCATCCTCAATGTGAATTCAATAACACTCTGCGTTCTCTAAAAAAAAAAAACTTGTTGCCTTTGAACAAACTAATACTGTGACCTTCATCAAGCACCTAAATGTCCATAGCCAGACCTTAGCGTTTACCTGCAATTCCTCAACAGGTTATACTAACTTCACTCATTACCATACCCTTCCACACCACATCCCGACCGTTATGTTGTCTACAAATCTAGCAGTTTCCATTATAAGTACATAGTGGCTGGCATCCGCAACCTGCAAATCCTGACAAAACGTTAGTTTATCTATTGTATGGCATAAATGCGCACACATTCGCACTGGCATCTACTATACTTCGTAGACATTTACCGTATTCCAACAATACACTCGTAACATGTAACATTCCAGCTCAATAATCTAAAACTTTAGCATGCCATATCATGAGATACCCAATCTTTACAATAAAGGATACATCATCTGGTCTCATAACTCCCAGTCCTCCGCATATAGCCTAGGTGCTTCCCGCTCCTACTTCCTAGCTACGTACGGAGACGTCCCTTACTCAAAGATGTTTGTCCACAATGTTCTCGCACTGAGGCAGTTCCTTTCATGGAATGTTGGGAGCTCTGCACTCCGCAGGTTCGCCAACTCCCTCTTTACCTAATGTGACGTCACCAGTCACAACTCAGAGCAGAGAACAGAAGACTCCTGCTGTGACCAACGGTCACCGATGTGGCAAGTCGTGCCTCGGATACCGTTCCTCCCACTGCATGTACACGATGCATTGCGCACCTGCTACATAGATTTGGGGACGCCTGTCCTCTGATACAGCTGTTCCTCTGACATCCGCACTGCAGCCCATACATGCTTAATCCATGCTTCAGAAAGCACTTTCCAGCTTTTTGTTTGTGCTTATGACAGCGCTTTTCTCCTCTTGTCAGCGCTGAACTTCTATTACGTTAGTGAAGCACATCGATCCACTATAATACACTAGCGAGGCACTCCCATTCACTTTACTTCTGCTGTGCCTCACCTTATTCTCTAGCTTGTGGGCTGCATACTCATTTGAGACCTCACAAGCCCAGCTCTCTTCTCAACTTCTCTTATTCGTTGGCCCTGAGTCTCTGCAGCCCTTGGGTCCAGCTTGAACTCCAATGCATAGGCAGCTGATACCACAGGATTGAGCTTTCCTGCTCCTCCCCTTTATTGATTTCTGGGGATAGCTTCCCTTTTTCATCAGGATTCCAGTTCCGTAATCTCCCTCCTGCAGCTTATGGGACGCTTACAGCTCTGAGTCCCTGGGCCCAGCTCTCAACCCATTCACAAGGACAGCCCATCCTTCCACTTAGGGACTGAATTCTTCCCCCTTTTTTCTCCCGCCCTGGGTGATGGGCCTTACTTGTTTTGGGGCAGTGCTGTCCTTCTCCTGCTTCCTGCGCCCCCCCCCACCCCACAGCAGGTTTACTATCTTTCTGTGGTTTCTTGCACAGATTCTTCTTTGAAAGACCAGCTCATCGCCAATGAAATGAAGTGGGTCCCAGCCTTCTTAGGTTGACTTTCTAGGTTTATTACCAGCTTCATAGGCAACTTTACAGCAGTATCTTAAGTTACATTTAAGTTACATAAAGGACATAGGACCGGCGGCCCATCACCCAGGCAGAGGGCTAACCAACTGACCAGGCTAGAACCTTCACCCACACATTCCAGCACTCAAGCATCAACACTCCACATGACATCACAACATTACTTCTTGCCCAAGCAAGCCATAGACAACAGTATTGATTGCAGTAAGAATTAAAGGGTAAGGAGCAAATTTAATGAAGGGAACAGCACTATAGGTTGGGTTGTGTATGAATAAGTAGAGTGATTGTTCAATTTAAGGATATTGATTTTCTTCTATGGTCATTAGGATTCTATCTGAATAAGGTGATGAAATAAGAGGAGATACGGGAACCTAGCTCCGAAAGGGGGTGGAAGATGGCACCGCCTAGCACTGTCCCAACCAGTGCAGGAATATAAGTGGAGATAAGGATAAAGTAGGAGCCCCAAATATTTGGAGGGCTCAGTAAAAAATAGCAGCAATTTTTCTTTCTTAGTTATCTATAATCTTTTGGAGGAAGGCCCAGGAGGGGTGTAAGTGACATGAATGTTGGATGTGTGCAGGGAACATTTCTTTTGATTAACAAAGGGGTGGGGGGAAATGGGACAGGTTTTTTAAGGTTTTACGTCTTTTTGTTCAATGTTCTCGGTATGATTTGTCAGTCCATCACGTCTAACTGTTAATTGGTTAAATGTATTTGTGCTTCTGTTTGATTTCTCGTTGCAATGCATAAGTAATTGATCTATTCATGAAAATTTAAATCACAACTGTAATATCAACGGTTGAAGGCTAGTGCTGTAAGCATGTAGGTGCATACACTTGAGAAAAAACATAGCAACACCATGGGCTTAGACACACCACTCTTGCATATCTGTAAGCACCTCCCTCTCTATAGCGACACAATAAAGAAATATCATGGGCAATGGTTGACGGAAGTGAAAGGAGAGGGGTTAATGTGGATCTGGCCAGAAGAGGGGTCTTTTGATAAAGTAGTGTTAGACCATGTAGAAACATATTTAATGGCCAAATATAAAGGAAATAAGCTTCAAAAGAGACGCGAAGCATTATATATGTGGAGGATGTTTGAAGAAACGCCCACTACAAATAATAAAGTGAAAGAACCAGAAGCCCCAGCAGTTCCAAAGGACAAGGGAGGGAAAAGGATAAGGGTCGGGCAGAACTGAAATTGTACCCACTGCTCACTAGAGCCGCTGAAGGGTATTATGACCCTCTGTATGTTCCACCATAGCGTTTACCTGCAATTCCTCAACAGGTTATACTAACTTCACTAATTGCCATACCCTTCCACACCACATCCCGACCGTTATGTTGTCTACAAATCTAGCAGTTTCCATTATGAGTACATAGTAGCTGGCTTTGTTTTCTAAACCATGATACTGTCAGTCCTTGAAGGGTTTGCACACTGAGACCATTGTTTGCCTTTTGCTGAATTGCATTCTGGTATTTGAAGTCTCCCAGTCAATAATAAAAATAAAAAAACAGGCATTTTTATAGCAACTGTGGGTTTCCCATCCCTGCGTAACTGGGACAAACCCTGCTTAGATACAACATGAGGGAAGGATCAGCCCACTAAGGCCATACTGCCTAACATATAGTCTTCCCCTTAGAAGAAAACCTAGATAAACATGGCCTAAGGGGGCTGGATCCTTCTTCCCTTTGAAACTAAGCAGGGTCAGGCCAAGGTTAATGCATGGATGGCAAACAGTCTGCGGTCCTAAATGCTGTGTGTTATCTCAGTTTTAAATATCTCATAAAACACGGCATCCACATTTTTATAAAACATAAAAAATGAAATTTAAAACAATCACATTTATGCTGAACACTGCTATCAGCGAACCCTGATCTTAAGGAGTTTGAGATGCAGCACTTAAGCATTATGCTACAATGACGTTATTGTTTGGATGTTCACATGTTTCATACCTAGCCTTTTACAACGCAAGTGGAGGGCAGCAAGATTTGTTGCAATGCAGTCATGTGATCTTATATAGCATGAGGGCATTTAGACGTGGGTGCAAAGTCAGCCACGTCCAAACATAACTTGCACCCAAATAACGTTTGCCTGAATGGATTTTGCACCAAAAAGGGCGTGCTGAAATGGGCGCTAATGCGGAATGGGCATGCCAAATTGGCCAGCGTGAAAATTATAGTGCTGAAAAAGGGGTGTACCGCTTGGAGAACGCTGCTTAACCAAAGTGTGTGCTCCATGGCAAATAATTTAATCTCACTGCGCATTGCTTAAAAACAATGTGAGTTCTCAAAGCCTGCAGCCCGAAGGCCATGGCTAGTGGTCTGGTAGCATTTTGAAATGGACAGTGGACATGGCCAACGGCCATGCCCACTGACCATGGCCGAAGACCATGCTAGTGGTCTGGAAGTGTTCTAAAATCTATGAAGTAATAACACCCTTGAAATTCAAGGAAAGAACTTCAGTTGCAGGGACGTTAAGGTAAGCAATACTTTGTAACAAAACCTTTGAAATTCAAGGAAAGAACTTTAGTTGCAGGGATGTTAAGGTAAGAAATACTTTGTAACAAAACCTTTGAAATTCAAGGAAAAAAACTTTAATTGCAGGGATGTTAAGGTGAGCAATACATTGTAACAAAACCTTTGAAATTCAAGGAAAAATTTTAAGCTGCAGGGATGTTAAGGTGAGCAATACATTGTAACAAAACCCTTGAAATTCAAGGAAAACGCTTCAGTTGCAGGGACTTTAAGGTGAGAACTTAATGCAACAAAATCCTTGAAATTCAGTCAAAGCCACCTTAACCTTGCTCCCCCTGTTGCGCAGCCTATGACCCCAATGATGAAATCACAGATCACATCACTGATGACATCATTAATTACATGTTGTATGAAAACACTGATGACATTACAAATCACATCGCATATGCCATCACTATGACAACACCGATTACATTGAATATAACTGATTACATCAAAAATATTATATACACTGGTCAGGCACTAGCTATGCACATTAGCACAATACAGGCCAGAGGCCACTATCTTTGACTGTGCCCACTATATATTCTAACATATAAATGGGCCACTAGGAATGGCCTTTGACCTTGACCAGTTTGTACATCTTTTGGCCATGTCCGCTGTATATTCTAAAATAATAAAATGCAATAAGCCATGAGCTTTGGCCGTGGCCACTGTGCATTATACAATACTAACCAGCCAATAGCTATGGCTTTCAGCTGTGCCCACTGTACATTATGTACACTAACCAGCCACTCACCATGGTCTTCAACAAAATACTATCCAGTGGCCACAGTTTTGAGCTATACAGACAGTATATTCTATTATTGGACACTAGCTATGGCCTTTAGCCCCGGCCAATGACTACAACTTTGAATATTGCCCACTGTATATTTGAAATCATTGATGGGCTTTTAACCATGTACATTGGTATTCTTGAACAGGAACCAAACACTAGCTATGGTCTTTGTTACTAACCAGTGACCCCAGCTTTTGTTATGTCCAAGTCCACGGCCTACGTTGCTATTAAAGTAATCAATCCTTTCATGAGCTAACTTATAAATGATGTTATATCTAATTCAATTTTTGATGTAATCAGTTATATTCAATGTAATTAGTGTTGTCACCAGTGATGGCATCAGTGATGTGATTTGTAATGTCATCAGTGTTCTCATACAACATGTAATTAGTGATGTCATCCGTGATATGATCAGTGATGTCATCATTGTTTTCTTAGGCTACGCAACAGGGGGTGTGAAGTTAAGATGGCTTTAGCTGAATTTCAGGGGTTTTATTGCATTAAGTTCTTACCTTAACATCCCTGGAACTCAAGATTTTTCCTTGAATATAAATATGTATATATATTTGGAGAAAGACCTCTGCTCTCCAGCCCCCTGGAGGGAGTGTCTTCCTAACCGGAGAGCTAGTGGAGGGACAGTTTGCCAACACACTAACAGACTTAGTTGCGCAAGTAGCTGAGGGGGGAGTGGGACTCTGGATGCCCCTTAAGCCGTTTGGCGTTCTCTGCTCCTGAGTGCAACCCTAAGAAAACTGAACCGAGGAAAGTTAAGACATTGAAATCCTCTGGCAAACAGGCTAAATCAGGAACCATAAAGGCTATTAACCCACATGTTTGTGTTCCTGTCACCTGCCCTAGCTGACCACAATTCTGAGGGCCACACAACATCAAAAATGTCCAGCTGCAAGTGCCTACAAGTCCATTATAATTCTTTTTAAAGCAACTTACTGCAAATTTAAGAAAACAGCAATGATAGGCACTGTTCTTGAAAAACAGACAATTAGGACCCTTTTGCTTACATCGGCAGCAGGTACATACTAGGACTGCCCTAAATATGCGGTCCTGTGTCACAAAGCACTTGAATTATGATGTGTTTGCATTTAACCTGTTATGTGTCTTGGACAGTGATCATTTGCATAGACTGCACATATCTCATTGCACATTGCACTTTACCCAATGGCCATATTGCTGGGGCTTTAACTACAGGAGTGTTCTTCTCCATTAAAGATTGTGACAGCTACCACTCCTTACTTCTAGTATCCCAGCAATCTTTCAGTGGTAGAAGTGAGGAAGGGAAGACAGACTAAGGCAGCCACTTTAGCTGTCAGGTGTGCCTCCATCTGCTACATGTCTGGCCGACCAAAATATAGAAAATCAGAGAAGCTGGGTTGAGTGGGAAGCTGTGTATTGTGTAATTTGTACTACATTTCGCATATTTTTATACTTAACCATACCTACATCACACTTTAATTGTTTTTAAATTGGTATCAAGTGTTCTCTGCGTCAAGATGGGAAAAAGTTGGCTGAGAATGCAATACCAGGGGGAGGGAGACAGAGTAAGATCTCAAGGCTGTTTAAACTGATTAACGAAATCAATCAGCAGATATCAGAAATTAAAGGTTTTCTTTATGACATAGATGGTCCAGTCAAAGCTAATGACCCATCTGAAGGTCCAGTGGGAACCAGAGAGATGGTGGGTGTTAATGTACCCTTGAGATCTGGCCCCAACTGTGTATCCAATGGACTAGACGAGGTGATCTCTGTATGTGAGAACTCCCCTAAGGGACTGTTGCCACATATAAGTAGAGAGGATCACTTGGTCCCTTTCAAGTCCCCGCAAACCATGACAAGAGGGTGGAAAGTCCTTTGTACGGCAGGGGCAAATATAATCGAGATCCATGCACCACCGGATCAACTCTCGACTAATAAACATCTACCTTTCTGTCCTTCTCCTGTTCTGTTGATCAATAAATCAGAGTATATGTTAAGCTTTGCCGACATGATGGCCACCCTCTCGACTATCCACCCCTCACAGTGTCCAGTGTCCAGAGAACACCATTCCCCTTAACCTTTTCTTGGACTACAAGGATAACTTTGCACCCTTTTTGATAAGATTGATTAACTCCTCTTTTGCCAGTAATCAATTCCCTGATTCCATAAAGAAAGCCACCATCACCCCTCTGGTTAAAAAACCAGGACTGGACCCAGTGGCCCTGGTAACCTGCGCCCCATCTCCAACTGTCATTTTCTCCTCGAGGTACTTGATACATATGCTAATAACCAGCTACAAGCCTTTGTTGAGAAGACTAATATCCTGCATCCCAGATAGGCTTGCTTTAGACCCCACCACGGTACTGAGACCACTCTATTAGATCTGCAGATGCACAAGTTGAGAATCTCAGATGAAGGGCACTCTGGCATGCTGGTTCTAGTGGATTTATCAGCAGCTTTTGATCTTCTTGACAATGCCCAATTCATGCTCGCCTTAGAGAAACATGTTCGCTGCACTCCTGACTCAATCCTATGGGTGAGATAATTTTCCCAGAAGCGTACCTCTTGAGTATGTAGGGGTGAGGCCACTTCTCCCTCTTCCCCCATTTCCTGTGGGGTCCCTCAGAGAGCATGTATGTCCCCCCTTCTTTTCAACCTTTATATTCAACCTTTCTGTTACCTGTTGGATGAGCTTGGAGTGTATTTCTCGAACTATGCTGATGGCTGATGATATCCAGCTAGTTCTTGAGTTAACAGGGGATTATGCCAAGGACACATGTAAGGCACAGGCAAGAAAGCTCCCTGTCCCGAGGCTTCTGATCCAGCACAGTCTCAATGGAGCAGGAGCTCCCTCGACGCCCGGCGCGCTGCAGGAGCAGCCTCTACACAAGATTCCAGTCCGAGCTGGAAGGTAAGCTCGAGGCATAAATCTCATGTGCCCTTAAGCCCCTTCACGACGCAACAGAGTTCATCAAATTAGCTCTCATTTCGCTCTGGCTTTGCTTTTTGCCTTATTTGCACACAAGTGCATACAGCCACGGCACGTTTTTCAATCATCTTTTGCCAAAATTGGAGTATATCTCCATTGATGACCACGAGGAGCCTATCTGGCTAAAACGGCCACCACGCAATTCGCCACTTTCTGTTAGTCTCTATGAGCCCTAGTCCAGCCCATCCAACTGCCTGCTGCCAGCGGATTGGTTACCGTCAGCTACACTAGCCAATAGGCTGCGCCGGCAGGCGAGCGCCGGCCCAGGCAGTAAGGCACAGGCAAGAAGGCTCCCTGTCCCAAGCCTGTCCACAGCCGTGCACGCCGTGAGCCAGACCCCCTGCTCGACCCCCGTGAATCTTGGACGTAAGACTGTTTTGCACTGTATGTATCTAAGCATCCATGAGGGCAAGTAGTATTGTGTTGTCGCTACCTGTTGCCTTCAATTTGTAACCACTGACTCGTTGCACCTTACGCTACTACACTGATGTCCACACTCTAACTTCGCTAGCTGGCGCACATGGCCTATCTTGCACCTCAGGGTAACAAATTCCATTGATGTGCTCTGGGTCCTATCCCAATTAGACCTTTTTCAATCTGTTTTATGTACCTTGGTCTCGACTCTCTGACTGCATGGTGCCCCATAATTGCTTCAGACTGCACTGTTTATGCTGCTCTGTGTCATGCCCTTTGGTTCGCTATAGACCACACTGAGTTGCATTCTGCCTTATGGTAGCTTTAAACTACACTGTATATGCTGACCTGTGTCATGCCCTTGCTCGCTATAGACCATACTGTTCTGTGCTGTGCCTTGGTCGCTATAGACCACACTGAGTTGCATTGTGCCTTATGGTAGCTTTAAACTACACTGTATATGCTGACCTGTGACATGCCCTTGCTCGCTATAGACCATACTGATCTATGCTGTGCCCTGGTCGCTATAGACCATACTGTTCTGTGCTGTGCCTTGGTCGCTATAGACCACTCTGAGTTGCATTGTGCCTTATGGTAGCTTTAAGACTACACTGTTCATGCTAACCTGTGTCATGCCCTTGCTCGCCACAGACCATACTGCTCTGTGCTGTGCCTTGGTCGCTACAGAACACACTGAATTGCATTGTGCCTTATGGTAGCTTTAAGACTACACTGTTTATGCTGATCTGTGTCATGCCCCTTGGTCGCTATTGACCACATTCATCTGCATTGTGCCCGAAGGTTGCCATAGACTGCACTATTTAAGCTGCTCTGTGTTGTGCCCCCTGGCTGCCACAGACCACACTGACCTGTGCTGTGCTCCCTGGTCACTATAGACCACACTGATCTGAGGTGGTCAACAACAGACCACATTGATTGTGCTGTTGCCCATAGCTGCTAGTCAGCTACCACCTAAATCACTATCTGAACTATGCCAGCCTGGCTAGTTCTCATCATGCTCCCTTTCTGTATCATGCCTGATTGCACGCCCTGCAGCAGTAATGCATTCATCCCTCTCAGTAATGGACTTGCAAAGCTCGCCTGTCCTAGACATCACCCCATTCCCTGCCCTACACCTTTCTTACCCTCCCTACCTCCTTTCCCACTCAGTGCAACCACTTACCATAGCACTAAAATTAGCGCTACTCTAGGTAACAGTCCACCTAACCATACCACTGATGATCACTCAGACAACAGCATCTTTGACGAACCTACACCACTATGTTTTTTTAATGGCCGATCACCAAGCTAACAGAGCAATCCCTGTCCCACTTCAGTTCGGAACCTAAGATTAGCAACCAGATGTCACCACTGGTCTTACCACTTGAACACAAACATTAGGGTCAACCCTGACCACTCAACCCAGACCCTAGATGTCCCATTACCGGTAGAGGCCTCCTCAGCCAACATCCCCAACCAAGCTAAACTCAAAGGGGCGCTCATTAACGCCCGCTCGGTCCCTGCTCATGCGCTAGACATCGCTGACTTCATTGTGACTGAAAACCTTGATTTTCTGGCTATCACAGAAACCTGGCTTCATGCAGCGTCTGGTCCCGCCCTGACCCTCGCCATACCCGATAGCTACTCTATCATCAGGTACGATAGGGACAACAATCAAACCAAGGGGGGTGGATTAGCATTTATATCTAAGAGCTCTCTCAATCTAAGAGTGGCCAACAATCATCAGTTGCCCTCAGCTGAACTACTCTCGATCAAAGTCCCAATCTCTCCTAATCACACCGCCCTAGTGCACCTCATCTATCGGCCACCTGGCCCCACTTCCACATTCATAGATGACATTTCTTCCATCCTAGCTGCCAGCACTAAGCCGAAATCCCAAATTATCCTACTTGGAGACCTTAACCTAGGATATCTGGACACGTACGACACTAAAGCATGTGACCTTGCCAATGTTCTATCCGACTTTGGCTTAACCCAGCATGTCAATGTACCCACCCATATCAAGGGTCGCACATTGGACTGAGTTTCAGACATGAATTGCCCACTAAACCTAATCTCAGTGCTACCGTGTGCTTGGTCTGACCATTACAAAATAACATTCTCCATCGATACCTGCCCACCTACGCACAAACCTTGCACTGCGCCACCCACACTTACTCGCAACAAGAAGGATATCACAACTGATAAACTACTTCCACTCATCCTCCCAATACTAAACTCGATCTCCATAACTTGTGCAGACCCCACTGCCTTGGTGGACACCTACAATCGAGCTATGCTAAAGCATTGGACACCATTGCCCCTCTTAAACATCGCAAAGAAAAACCACGCAATCACCTTAATTCCTGGTTCACCCCACACTTACGGCAACTCCGGAAAGATAAACGTAAAGCCGAGTCCCTCTGGAGAAACTCACCTACACCTGCAAATAAAATCAACCTTCTAACCATCACCTTTTCATACAAAGAAGCCATATTAGCGGCTAAAAAAGAAGTCTATAATAACAGGATCCTACAAGCTCAATCCAATACTAAGGAACTCTTTAAAATCCTCAAGGAATTAGCTGCCCCTCCTGACACACACACCCCTGACACTGAATGGTGCGCCAACATTCAAAAAGCACTACTTAGCAAAATCACCATTCTCCAAGCCAAAATCAACACAAAAAAAACTATCTCCTTGACTCAGCAGATAATTCCCAACCCGCCAATGTCTCATCCCACAATCATTCCTTCAAACCCTTCAGCTTCACACCTCTAACCATTAGGGAAGTGGAAAATATTATCAAGAAGCTAAAACCATCCAATTGTCAAGGCGATGCGTGCCCAGCACCAATTGTAAAGGAAGCAGCGCCTGAGCTCGCCCCCTTTATCACCTCCCTTATCAACTCCTCCTTTAAATCTGGCATAGTACCAGATAACCTTAAGGATGCTTAGGTAATCCCCTTAATCAAAAAACCTAACTTAGACCCGAGTATCCCTACCAACTATAGGCCCATCACCACGGTACCATACCTTCTAAAAATCTTGGACCGGGCTGCATACCTCCAAATTCAAGACTATCTTGATAAAAACAACTTACTAGGACTTAGGCAATCTGGTTTCCGGCCGAGACACGGCACAGAGACAGCTCTATTAGATCTAAAAACACAAATTGAGGATTTGAAAGACAAGGGCAAACAAGCGCTCCTACTTCTCCTAGATTTATCTGCCTCTTTTGATCTGGTGGACCACCAAATCCTCTGCCAGCATCTCAAAACGGCTGCCCACTTTTCCAATGCGGCTACCTCCTGGATCAGCTCATTCCTTGCCAACAGATCTATGAGAGTGTTCTCATCTCTTGCTGCAGCTGATCCAGCACATGTTCCTTGCGGTGTACCACAAGGCTCGTGTGTATCTCCCACGCTCTATAATGTCTTTACAAAACCACTCTTTGATATTCTTGACCATCTGGGTATCACCTACACAAATTATGCAGATGACACCCAGATACTCATCCCTATCACTGGTGACTACGTAACTGACGCCAAAGCTCTTAATGAAGTTGACACCGTCATCCAGACGTGGATGGCCCACCACGGTCTCTGCCTAAACGATGAGAAAGCTGAGCTACTCATCCTAGGCTCCCACTCCAAACTTGCTAAACTTGACAACAAATATGACACATTCAATATTGATGGCAACATCATTAAAGTCACCAACGTCACTAAAACACTCGGAATCTATTTAGATTCCACCCTCTCGCTCACCAGACAAACCAATTCAGTAGTCTCAGCATCTGCTTACACATGCAAACTAATCACTGCTTGCCGTCCCTTCCTAACTATGGACAACTGTCTGATCCTTGCCAGAACCCTCATTTTATCTAAAATCGACTACTGCAGTGCACTCTACCTTGGAACGAGTCAAAGAAACATCGAAAAACTTCAAGTTACCCAGAATAACGCAATTAGGGCTGCTCTTAACATACCTAGGCACGCCCACATCTCATCCACTAGACGTAACTTACAATGGCTCTCTATCCCACAGCGTATTGCCGCCAAGACCCTTATTTTAAGCTACAAAGCACAGAACAACGCAGCACCAGCCTACTTGTCAGAGCGCTTTACACAACACACAGCCCACAGACCTCTAAGATCTGCACATGCACACACGCTCATTAGTCCTAGCTTTAAGCTTCAGACGGCCAGAGGCGCGAGCTTCCCGGTCCTGGCAGCAAAGCTCTGGAACTCTCTACCTAATGGTCTCAGGATTGTCCCCTCCCTCCATTCCTTCAAACAGAGAACTAAACAATGGCTTTATGAGCAAGATGAAGATTTGGCCACCCCCTGGTAAACATACATCGTATGATCTGCGACCTCGATCCCCTTTGTATATACTGTGACAACCTGTAAAATCCTGTTTTTCTTTCTTTGTATAGATGTACCGTTCTTGTATGCTTATTTATTATGCAAACTGTAAGTGCCTTCTGTAATCTTCACAAACATGCGCCCTGATGCCCCTGGGCAGGCTGCGCAATATAAATAAATAAATACAAATACAAATATACCATCCTTCTTCAGACCATCCATATTCGTTTTGAGACCTGGATGAGCAACAACTGTGTGTGTTTGAATAGGGATAAGACCAAGCTGTTGGTTTTTGGCATCAAGCATGCTCGAGCAATATTAGATCCCAGCTACTGATCATTCTCCATTCATGGTTGTCCAATTCCGGTCTCAAAGAGTATTAAAACTCTGGGCTTTTATCTTCATCCCCTGCTTAGTACAGATGCTCATACCAACCAGATAGTAAAAACTGGTTCTTACCATCTTAGGCTGCTGAGAAAACTGCATCCTTTCTGTTGGCCTCCAGTTGCTCCTCAGTGGCCCGTGCAGTTGTGATGTCCAGATTGGACTATGGCAATGCATTATTCATTAGGGCCAGCAAGAAAAACATCCATTCCCTCCAGACTCTTCAAAATTATGCAGTTCACATAATCATGAAGAGAGCCAGAAGAGATCATATTTCTGATAGTCGGCAAGATCACCATCGGCTCCCTGGGGCCTCCCACCTGGAATTTAAGGCTGCCTCTCTAGACCATAGAGCTTTATATGGTTCTTCCCCAGTCTATATTAAAGAACTTGTATCCTTTTATGAGCCACCAAGGAAGTTGCGCTGCTCAGCCTTGGCACTGGTCCACATCCTACATTTGCTCTTTCCAGTTGTCTAGGCAGATCCTTCCCCTTCAAGACCACAAACATCTGGAATGCCTTGCCTTTGGCGCTCAGGTTGGTGAAGGATCCCTTTCACCAAAGATTGAAACTGTCCTTTTCAACTACAGCCAAACCACTTCTGATTCTCTTGCCCACGTTGGTCACCTGTCCGTATTTTTTGTTGCTATTTCCTGCTTGTGCGCCCTGATGCCTGATAGCTTCGGCGCCCTACATATAATTAAATAAATGGGATTCAGCCTGATAGTTCCATCTAATCAATTTGACCCCATGGTCTCTCTCTATGGGGTGTTGCAAAGGAGCTCCATCCAATTTGTGAAGGGGGGAAGGATAAGGTGGCACCGGGGAAGCTAACCTCCTGTGGAAAATAAAGACAGATCAAAGGAGGTTCCCATGGTAGAATATCGGTATTGAAGAAATGTATTTGTGGGCAACTGCCTGTGTCTTGGTAAATGGGTTCACAGACAGAGACCATGGGGGGCCTGTAGGCAACTAAATCCCAAGTGAGTGAACTAGCCACTAAGGTTAGGAAAAGCATCTGCCACCTAAAGGAGGACATGGTGGCCATTTTAGAGGGGCAGAAGAGCCGGAAGAAATTCTCAGGTAGGAGGTAAGCCTCAGGGCTGAAATCTGACAAAAGATGAAATCAGCTGTCTCAACCTAACGATCACAGCGAATTACCAATATTCCTCCATGCAACGCAGAATCCGCGCCAACCACTACTGTTCCATTTGAGATGCAAGAATTGCCCATACAGTAAATTGTCTGTAAGGTGTTTTATATGGTAACTATTATAGTCTAGTAGCAAGTTTCTCTCCATATGTTTGTGAAAATGTCTCACTAGTAGCTGTCCCTCACTATGAAAGACTGTGATGTCCAAAAAATTAGAGAACTGATCACTTATAGTAATAGTGAACTTCAAATGAGGGTTTTGATCATTCAGCCATTAAAAGAAGGAATTAGCAGATTTCCGAGTGCCTTCCCCCACTACTAAAATATCATCAATCTAGTGGGCCATTTGTTTAAGTTGCGCTTTAAATGGGTTGTTATGGGGTAGATTTTTAGTGTCTCAAAACTTTCCACATATAGATTGGCTAGGCTGGGATCCATAGTAGCTCCCATCGCAGTCTATTTGTTTATAATAGATACCCTTAATTTCAAAATAATTGTGGTGTAGAACCATCTCTGCACAGCACATTATAAACAAGTTAGGGACCGGGTCTGTCTCTGATCTATTCCACAAGACTTTCTCTGGGACCGCTAGAGTCACTTGTTGGGGTGTGTTAGTATACAATGATACTATATCCAATTCTATTAGTAAATTATTACTAGGATTGAATTCTAAGTTCTCAAATGTTTTGATGGCCTGTGTGGTGTCTTTTATATATGACTGCATTTGGCTAACAAAGCCTTTTAGATAGTGGTCAACAAATTTAGAAAGACGTTCTAGGACAGAATAGATCCATGCCACTATTGGGCTACCAGGAGGATTCTGTAAAGTTTCTGAATCTTAGGCAGGCAAAAGAAGGTGAGTGTGGTGGATTTAGTGTTAACCTGGAATTCAGCTTCTTGTTTACTAAGCCATCCTCTGTGACCTGCTTTACCATCTTGTATTTCTATGATGGTCAAAAGCAATTGAATGGGATTTTCTGGCAACATTCTGTAACACTCTGTATTGTTCAATTGCCTATGGCATTCATTAATATCATCTAGTTTATTAAGAACCACAATGCCACCACCTTTATCCACTTTTTTTTATCATGATGTTCTCATTAAGTGCTAGGTATTTCATAGAAGATTTTTGTATTTTGCTCAGATTCTGAAAAACATTAGTATGTGAAGATTCAAGTCGTAAGTTCGACAAAATGTTGCTTGAATGAAGGATTCTGGAGAATATGTATTAGAAGGGGGGAAACATGTAGAAGGTTGACTCAAACTGCTCGAGTTGGTGGAGGGATTATATTCAATCGTGTCAAAAAACTCTTTGAGATAAATGTTTCTCATTAGTTTGTAAAATTCACCTCTAAATTCGAAAGGGGCATGCTCTTTGGAGAGAACAAATCCTAACCCTTTATTGAGCACTTGCTCCTCAATACTAGATAATGCATGTTCAGACAGGTTTACTATGAGTGAGTGCCGCTCCTTGCTTGTCTCCTGTCATTGATCCAATTGCCCCTGTTGGGGCCTTGATGTAAAAAAAGCCTACCTGACCTATTTCTGTTGCCTCTGGACTGTCGTCTGTTGTATTGTCCTAATCCTCTAATTGGTTGTCTACTAGGGGATGGACCCCCACTCATATCGTTGGTTTCACTACTCTCATTGCTAGTACTGTAAGAGCTGTTTCTGAACCGTACTCAATGATTTCTATTATTAGGGTTTTATTTAGGATATGTAGAATCACTGCGGTACCCATCTTTGATGTATGGGAACGTTGTTTCATGCATAAAGTTGTTGAGATCTTTACAAAGTCTCTTGACTCTCTCACAGGTGTTATTCTCTTTAAATTCTTTGATCTTTCTCATTTTCATTGATTCTTTTTTTATAAGTTTCTATGGATGTGATTCTCTTAATATCGTCTTCCATTTTTTTTAGGTTGATTTCTGTTCTTTGGGCAGTTTCTTTTGCTGTATCAATTATCAATATCAGTTAGTCCCTACCACATGGGTTCCATTGTACTTTGAATTTCTCATTGTCAGGAAAGAGCCTTGGTTCATTTCTGACAACTAATCTCTGTGGGAGAGATGTGTTTTTGAAATATTCGAGCATGATAGCTCTGTGTGGTTCTGTACGAAATAACCTTTTTTTCGTAATTGAGTAACTTCACCCCAGTCATTAGGCGTTTGACTATTCTCACCTATAGAGCTTTCGCTAAGTATAGACACTGCTGCCATGAGGGCTGCAGCATAGTCCTCACTAAAGGATAGTAGCCTTTCTTCAGCCATGTTTGACAAAAGATGGAGTAGATCTACTGTGAAAAATGAGGGAGCACACACAATAACCATTTACAATTTATCCTGTGACATTCGGCCACTGTGAAATTCTTTACACTAAAAAGGGACAACCGGATTGCACCTGTGTAAAGATAGATGTGTGGTCCTGACCTCTCCCCGGCTACAATATATATATCAAAGGACAAAAAATGAGATCAGGAGTGAAAACCCAACCTTAAACAATCCCCAACATGGGTTTAGGTAAATGTAAATATATGATAGCCGGTAAACAGCTAATTGATCAGGCAAACATTGAAGTAAAACACAGTTTTAATCCATAAATATAAAAAGAAACACAGTTAGAACCATGAATACACAAAACACATAATACAATCCATATGAATGACAACAGAAATGTGCAATTATTAATCAAAAAAATACTTCTACATTACAATCTATAAAAAAAACTTGCATTTTTAGCTTATTAGTGGTGACACTGGTCTATCCAATTTAGACTTGGTATTTCAAAATGGTAAGGTCTGAGAATTAAGGTCAGATCACTTTGAGAAATATCCCAGTTGTAGTGTGAGCTATTGCCTGCCACCGTCACTTCGGTAGCTGATTCCTTAGGGTCATGCTTCATCCAAGAGTCCACTTGTTAAAACTCTTAGCTTAATCCCAAACAAGAACCTATAGTAGAAATAGGCTGCTGGTTATTCCACTGTAGGTTACCTAGACAGAAGACAAAGTGGTAGGAATTTCATGAACTGGCAATGCTAAAAGGAAGTCAGGGGGGTGGACCCAACATAGTAGCAGGGGACTTCAATATGCAGCCGAAAATGCTAGTGGATCTGGAAGGCATATGGGAAGAAAAGGATGAGGCATGACATATCCCACCGGTAACAGCTCCCTATCCAAAGAAAACCCATAGATTTGCTATAGATGCCATCAGAATATTATCTGAACTGGATATTAGAGCCTGTAATGGGTGCTTTAGTAATGACTGCCCTGTAAACACAACATATGTGGGGCCAAAGGGCTCCACGACCATCAACTACATATTTGTTTCAGTTGAGGTATGGTTGAGTATAAGTAACTTTGAGGTTATAGAAAAATTCAAGAGTGATCATAGGCCCTTAGTACTGACCCTTGAATGTGAGCGTCCTGCTCCACCATCATCAGACAAGGATGCACACAAACATGCTATTTTAGTCACTGGTCACGGCCATAGGGCCATCAAATTGATGAACATGAATCAAGGGGATTTTAGCCTGTGTCTCTATAACAACATTATCACCCAACTCGAAAGGATCAGCCTACGTGATGCGGGAGCGTTCAAGGTGATGGGGAACTTTGTTGAAATGGTCACAAGAATTTGCCCTTTTGTAACAAGTACTACACGAAAAATAAAATGTAATGCCATGTCTAGGGTTGAATGGTATGACCAGGACTGTGAAACAGCAAAACAAGAGTTGGTAAATGCTCTGGCAAAGGGCAACACTGTAGATAAAGCCCTGCTTTGAATAAAAAGGTTGCAATACAAATCAATTATAAAAAAGGACCTCTTCTATAGGAACAGATGGGAGTCTCTGGCCTGTGCACTCAACTCGAGGGACTATGTAACATTCTGGAAGCTTGTGTCGGGTGCAGAGGTGAGAGGGAATATAAAGATTCAGTGCCGCATAACAGCAGAGGCATTGCTGGACCATTTCTCCCGGCTATATGGAGGGGAGAGGGAGGAAGAACCAACAAGGGACACTATAGTGAATAGAGAGGATGACAAGAGATATTTAGTATCGATTACGTGGCAATAGCCATTAAGTCAAAGAAGGCTGGAAAGGTGGCAGGTCAAGGCAAAGCACTGATTGACTTGTTTAGGGAAGAACATGTTATATGGGCCTGATCCTCTGCAAGCTCTTTAAGGCATACGTTAAGATCAATTCTGTCCCTGATTCATTCAAAAGTGGGGAAATAGAGCCCCGGTACTTATCACCCAATATCTTTATTAGACAGTGCTGGCAAAATCTTTGCAAAGGTATTATTTGGGAAAGTACAGGCATGAGCCACAGAAAACCACATAATAGGCAAACTTCAGCCTGGATTCCAGAGGGGAAAGGACACAGTAGATCGGAATTGCTGTCTGTATGACATCATCTAGAAATATACCACCCTTAGGAAGCTGAGATTTTATGCCACCTTCGTGGACCTCCAGGCGGCTTTTCACTGTGTCCCGCGCAAATTGTTATGGGAAGTCCTGCAGGAAAGAGGACTGCCAGAGGGATTGTTAAGAGCCATCAAATCCCTGTATAAAGAGAACAAGCCAGTAGTCAGAGTGGGACTGGGAGGCGAGGTCATTGACAAATTTGATGTCAGCAAAGGAGTAGGGCAAGGCGCCCTCTGGGCCCTTTTCTGTTTTGTATTCACATAGAATAAGTAGTGAAACATCTTTTGGTCGAAGGCAGTGATCCACCGAAGCTAGGAAATGTGAGATATCCTGGCATGTTTTTCGCATACGATGCAGTAATCCTGTCAACCTCCCCCCAGGGACTAAAACAGTAATTGCTAGCTTGTCTGAACACATGTGATGAGTTAAAACAGTCTCTGAACACAGAGAGAACAAAACAATGGTTTTCATGCCCAGATTTGGTAAAACAATGAATCTGAGCGTCACTGCAGGGGGGCAGCCCTAGAAAAAGTAAGCCATTATGACTACTTGGGCATATGTTTCAGTGATAGTGGCAATTGGACAAGCCAAATTGTGAGAGCCACAGTTACTCTAGAAAAGTACAGTGGTGGCACCCACGCTTTCTTTAGCAATCATGGCAGGGGTGCTGTCTCTCCAGCCCTGGATTAATATAAGAAGCAGGCCATGGAAGCCACCTTTATGGGGCTCAATTATGGGGATTTGCAAACCTAAAATCTCTGAAAATAGTGGAAAACAAGTTACTGAAGAGACAACTGTGCCTCCCTTCATCGATGACTAATGTAGTTTGCAAAGGTAGCGGGCGCCCCTCTCTCGACAGAACAAGGCCTGATAACCTGTTCAGTGGTTATTAACCACTTGAGAGTTCGCAGCCACTGCTTTTATTCACTGTGCCTTTCACAGATGGGAAATATCCATTTGCATATCAGTCTTTGTCCTGCCCTGGTATTAATGTGTTGTTGAACCTCAAATTGGATCTATGCCCAATTGATGTAATTGCAGCTGCCAAGTCAATTCTCTATGGGCTGCGGTTCTGAGGGATGCCAGATCTCGACTCATTTAGGACAGATATGACCCATCCAACGAATCAGGTGGGAGCAATGGAATTGCCATGGCTGGCACATGTTAGAAAAAACCTTCTCAACCTAAATGAGCAGGAAGCATGGATCCAACCACAGTTGATAAACAAATTAAAGTGCAAATGTATAAAGGCCATGATATGCGTAGAATTATACAAAGGGTGCATGGTCACAGTATGGTAGGAACCTAAAGTCAGCATCTGAATATATATCTGTTAAGGCAGATTTTGGGTTTGAAAAATATATAGACTGGATCAAACCACCTTACGCCCGAGCACTTTTTATCAACTTTAGACTGGGCTCTTTGAAGGTGGCTAGATTTACCTCATTATGGGGGCCAGGAAACACAAGTGAATGTCTCCTGTGTAATGCAGCTGAGGAAACAGTCATACATGTTATGTCTTTTTGCCCTGTTACCCATGAATTAAGACAATTATATTTAAGGTCTTTAATGATACAAGCTTAAGTCCGTACAATCACCGAAGCTCTGGTCCTATGCAAATCAACTGATGACTCAGGAGGGGTCTACAAAGTATCAAAATGTAAACACAGTGCTTGGGTGCTGAGGAAGAAGTTGTGAGATATTATCTTATTGACCAACAGTGAAAATGTATTTGATCAGGGAAGTCACACGCCTAAAATACGTGTTGCTGTTTTAGCTATAAATGACTCCAATTTGCTTGCTTGGGAGACTACAAGTTTTAAAACCTCACAATCTGTTACCATAATCTCTCCTCCCAAAAAATACATAGAGTCATAAGATTTTACTGATTGTTTTTAATATTTAAATGAATTGAATGTCATCCCTTTTTGACGTCATGCCAGACTGCCAGACCATGTAAAACATCCTGGGGTTCGACGAAACAAGGAATGATGCCATGGATAGCATAAAGTTGAAATAGTGAGTTGTTGTCAAAGTTACAAATTGCTAATTTGCGCTTGTTTTGGAGGATGGGAGATCTAAAGCTTATGATATGTTACCAGAATCTCACCACCCTAATACATAGTGCCACCAGATTTTATTAATTTGACGCCATTAAATTGATTATTTTTATAATTTGAATATATTGAATTTTACGCTATCTTGATATATGAACTTGTGTCGAATTAATTGGTATTTTGTTTTTTATTTATTGTTGTTTTGATCATTAAAACCTGACCTTTCAACATATCATTACAAATTTTAAAAAAGAAAAAAGAAAAATATATAAAGATAAAAATATATTACATTCAATTTTACAATATTTCATAATAAACAACCATCGAATCTTTATGCAGTTATTACATACATCACTTTTCAAAATTATAACATAAAATTAAAAGATTTATCACATCGCTCTTTCTTTAACATCGTTAATCTCTGATAATTTAAATTTCACTAATTTTTAAATAATTCACCTTCAGATTTTGCACATGATTTGGACCTGATTCACTCTCAGAGTTAAATAACATGAGATACATATAGTTGTTACATCTCTTCTTCTTGAACAGCATTAATCTCTGGTAACCTAATTTTCAATGAATTTAGATAATTCACAAGCGCATACCTTAATTGTTTTGAATGTCCTCTAAATAATATTAACCATAATTCATCATGCATAACCACCGTCTTGTTGATCAAGTGCTTAAAATAATTTATTCTTGATGATAAAAGACTAACACATTCTACCACTAAGTGTTTCATCGTTTCTATCTGTTTATGACAGAATCGACAAGTTTGAGCAGATGTCTTCCTCCATCTAAACAGAATCTCTCTTATAGGCCAAATGTTCAATCTAAAGCGCATGAAATCTGCACGATGTCTCGGATTTGCAGATTGTCTTAAATAAGTTTCTATATGGCCTTGTGCTTTTAAGGCAAAAGGATTTGACCCGAATTTAATTATTTTCATGCATGCATCATGGGTTTTGATCCAGTCGGATTCCCACAACTTACAGGGTAATTCATAGAATTTCGCAGAAAAGTGTCGCAAGCGGCTGGCGCAGAGTGTCCGCGTGCGATTGTCTGCGCCAGGTACGTGCGCTAAAACCGATTTCCGCGCACAGCGTATTCATGGATTTCAGGCTCCCAAACCAGCCGTGGCGCAGAGTATCGCAGCGACCCTGCAGCAGCGCCAGTAACGCCCCCAAGAACGCCCTCGTGCAAGGAAAAGTCATCAAAATCGCTAAATCATCGCAAAGGGCTGCGCTAACCCTGGACCAGTCTACAGGGCTGCCAAACAAGGAACGCAAAGCGGGTAACGTGCATATCAGGGGTACATGTGAAGTCATACACGCGATTAGCCAGGGTACGTGTATTACAGGGGTGTGCGGGAAGTTCTACACGCTATTCGGCTGGGTACGTGTATTACAGGGGTGTGCAGTAATTCTCACATGCGATTTGGCCAGGTATGTGTATTACAGGGGTGCGCGGGAATTATCACACGCGATTTGGCCTGGTACGTGTATTACAGGGGTGCGTGGGAAGTTCTACACGCGATTGGCCAGGGTACGTGTATTACAGGGGTGCGCGGGAATTCTCACATGCGATTTGGCCAGGTACGTGTATTACAGGGGTGTGCGGGAAGTTCTACACGCGATTCGGCTGGGTACGTGTATTACAGGGGTGCGTGGGAATTATCACACGCGATTTGGCCTGGTACGTGTATTACAGGGGTGCGTGGGAAGTTCTACACGCGATTGGCCAGGGTACGTGAATTACAGGGGTGCGCAGGAATTATCACACGCGATTTGGCTTGCTACGTGTATTACAGGGGTGCGTGGGAAGTTCTACACGCGATTGGCCAGGGTACGTGTATTACAGGGGTGTGCGGGAAGTTCTACACGCGATTCGGCTGGGTACGTGTATTACAGGGGTGCGCGGGAATTCTCACATGCGATTTGGCCAGGTACGTGTATTACAGGGGTGCGCGGGAATTATCACACGCAATTTGGCAAAGGTACGTGTATTACAGGGGTGTGCGGGAATTATCACACGCAATTAGGCTGGGTGGGTCCTCACAGGTGTTCCCTGTACACCCTCCACGGCCCCTGCAGGCAGCCCACAAAACAGGGGACTACCCTGCACACCTGCTCATGTCCCCGTGCACCCCCACCCCCCAGCAGTGCAGTAGCAGCCTCCACCAGGCCCCCACTCATGTCCCCTATCACCCCCACCCCCCCGCCACCAGGGGCACCCTCCACCAGGCCCCCACCCATGTCCCCTATCACCCCCACCCCCCAGCTACCAGGGGCACCCTCCACCAGGCCCCCACCCATGTCTCCCAACACCCCCACCCCCCAGCATCCAGGGGCACCCTCCACCAGGCCCCCACCAATGTCCCCTATCACACCCACCCCCCCGCCACCAGGGACACCCTCCACCAGGCCCCCACCCATGTCTCCCAACACCCCCACCCCCCAGCATCCAGGGGCACCCTCCACCAGGCCCCCACCCATGTCCCCTATCACCCCCACCCCCCAGCAGTGCAGGGGCACCCTCCACCAGGCCCCCACTCATGTCTCCCACCACCCCCACCCCCCAGCCACCAGGGGCACCCTCCACCAGGCCCCCACTCATGTCCCCTATCACCCCCACCCCCCCGCCACCAGGGGCACCCTCCACCAGGCCCCCACCCATGTCCCCTATCACACCCACCCCCCCGCCACCAGGGGCACCCTCCACCAGGCCCCCACCCATGTCTCCCAACACCCCCACCCCCCAGCATCCAGGGGCACCCTCCACCAGGCCCCCACCCATGTCCCCTATCACCCCCACCCCCAGCAGTGCAGGGGCACCCTCCACCAGGCCCCCACTCATGTCTCCCACCACCCCCACCCCCCAGCCACCAGGGGCACCCTCCACCAGGCCCCCACTCATGTCCCCTATCACCCCCACCCCCCCACCACCAGGGGCACCCTCCACCAGGCCCCCACCCATGTCCCCTATCACCCCCACCCCCCAGCAGTGCAGGGGCACCCTCCACCAGGCCCCCACTCATGTCTCCCACCACCCCCACCCCCCAGCCACCAGGGGCACCCTCCACCAGGCCCCCACTCATGTCCCCTATCACCCCCACCCCCCGCCACCAGGGGCACCCTCCACCAGGCCCCCACCCATGTCCCCTATCACCCCCACCCCCCAGCAGTGCAGGGGCACCCTCCACCAGGCCCCCACCCATGTCCCCTATCACACCCACCCCCCCGCCACCAGGGGCACCCTCCACCAGGCCCCACCCCATGTCTCCCAACACCCCCACCCCCCAGCATCCAGGGGCACCCTCCACCAGGCCCCCACCCATGTCCCCTATCACCCCCACCCCCCAGCAGTGCAGGGGCACCCTCCACCAGGCCCCCACTCATGTCTCCCACCACCCCGACCCCCCAGCCACCAGGGGCACCCTCCACCAGGCCCCCACTCATGTCTCCCACCACCCCCACCCCCCAGCCACCAGGGGCACCCTCCACCAGGCCCCCACTCATGTCCCCTATCACCCCCATCCCCCCGCCACCAGGGGCACCCTCCACCAGGCCCCCAACAATGTCCCCTATCACCCCCACCCCCCAGCAGTGCAGGGGCACCCTCCACCAGGCCCCCACTCATGTCTCCCACCACCCCCACCCCCCAGCCACCAGGGGCACCCTCCACCAGGCCCCCACTCATGTCCCCTATCATCCCCACACCCCCGCCACCAGGGGCACCCTCCACCAGGCCCCCACCCATGTCCCCTATCACCCCCACCCCCCAGCAGTGCAGGGGCACCCTCCACCAGGCCCCCACCCATGTCCCCTATCACCCCCACCCCCCAGCAGTGCAGGGGCACCCTCCACCAGGCCCCCCACTCATGTCTCCCACCACCCCCACACCCCAGCCACCAGGGGCACCCTCCACCAGGCCGCCACTCATGTCCCCTATCACCCCCACCCCCCCGCCACCAGGGGCACCCTCCACCAGGCCCCCACCCATGTCTCCCAACACCCCCACCCCCCAGCATCCAGGGGCACCCTCCACCAGGCCCCCACCCATGTCCCCTATCACCCCCACCCCCCAGCAGTGCAGGGGCACCCTCCACCAGGCCCCCACTCATGTCTCCCACCACCCTCACCCCCCAGCCACTAGGGGCACCCTCCACCAGGCCCCCACTCATGTCCCCTATCACCCGCACCCCCCCGCCACCAGGGGCACCCTCCACCAGGCCCCCACCCATGTCCCCTATCACCCCCACCCCCCAGCAGTGCAGGGGCACCCTCCACCAGGCCCCCACCCATGTCCCCTATCACACCCACCCCCCAGCAGTGCAGGGGCACCCTCCACCAGGCCCCCACTCATGTCTCCCACCACCCCCACCCCCCAGCCACCAGGGGCACCCTCCACCAGGCCCCCACTCATGTCCCCTATCACCCCCACCCCCCCGCCACCAGGGGCACCCTCCACCAGGCCCCCACCCATGTCCCCTATCACCCCCACCCCCCAGCAGTGCAGGGGCACCCTCCACCAGGCCCCCACCCATGTCCCCTACCACCCCCACCCCCCAGCAGTGCAGGGGCACCCTCCACCAGGCCCCCACCCATGTCCCCTATCACCCCCACCCCCCAGCAGTGCAGGGGCACCCTCCACCAGGCCCCCCACTCATGTCTCCCACCACCCCCACCCCCCAGCCACCAGGGGCACCCTCCACCAGGCCCCCACCCATGTCTCCCAACACCCCCACCCCCGAACATCCAGGGGCACCCTCCACCAGGCCCCCACCCATGTCCCCTATCACCCCCACCCCCCAGCAGTGCAGGGGCACCCTCCACCAGGCCCCCACTCATGTCTCCCACCACCCCCACCCCCCAGCCACTAGGGGCACCCTCCCCCAGGCCCCCACTCATGTCCCCTATCACTAGCACCCCCCCGCCACCAGGGGCACCCTCCACCAGGCCCCCACCCATGTCCCCTATCACCCCCACCCCCCAGCAGTGCAGGGGCACCCTCCACCAGGACCCCACCCATGTCCCCTATCACACCCACCCCCCAGCAGTGCAGGGGCACCCTCCACCAGGCCCCCACTCATGTCTCCCACCACCCCCACCCCCCAGCCACCAGGGGCACCCTCCACCAGGCCCCCACTCATGTCCCCTATCACCCCCACCCCCCCGCCACCAGGGGCACCCTCCACCAGGCCCCCACCCATGTCCCCTATCACCCCCACCCCCAGCAGTGCAGGGGCACCCTCCACCAGGCCCCCACCCATGTCCCCTACCACCCCCACCCCCCAGCAGTGCAGGGGCACCCTCCACCAGGCCCCCACCCATGTCCCCTATCACCCCCACCCCCCAGCAGTGCAGGGGCACCCTCCACCAGGCCCCCCACTCATGTCTCCCACCACCCCCACCCCCCAGCCACCAGGGGCACCCTCCACCAGGCCCCCACTCATGTCCCCTATCACCCCCACCCCCCCGCCACCAGGGGCACCCTCCACCAGGCCCCCACCCATGTCTCCCAACACCCCCACCCCCCAGCATCCAGGGGCACCCTCCACCAGGCCCCCACCCATGTCCCCTATCACACCCACCCCCCAGCAGTGCAGGGGCACCCTCCACCAGGCCCCCACTCATGTCCCCTATCACCCCCACCCCCCGCCACCAGGGGCACCCTCCACCAGGCCCCCACCCATGTCCCCTATCACCCCCACCCCCCAGCAGTGTAGGGGCACCCTCCACCAGGCCCCCACCCATGTCCCCTATCACCCCCACCCCCCAGCAGTGCAGGGGCACCCTCCACCAGGCCCCCCACTCATGTCTCCCACCACCCCCACCCCCCAGCCACCAGGGGCACCCTCTACCAGGCCCCCACTCATGTCCCCTATCACCCCCACCCCCCCGCCACCAGGGGCACCCTCCACCAGGCCCCCACCCATGTCTCCCAACACCCCCACCCCCAGCATCCAGGGGCACCCTCCACCAGGCCCCCACCCATGTCCCCTATCACACCCACCCCCCCGCCACCAGGGGCACCCTCCACCAGGCCCCCACCCATGTCTCCCAACACCCCCACCCCCCAGCATCCAGGGGCACCCTCCACCAGGCCCCCACCCATGTCCCCTATCACACCCACCCCCCCGCCACCAGGGGCACCCTCCACCAGGCCCCCACCCATGTCTCCCAACACCCCCACCCCCCAGCATCCAGGGGCACCCTCCACCAGGCCCCCACCCATGTCCCCTATCACCCCCACCCCCCAGCAGTGCAGGGGCACCCTCCACCAGGCCCCCACTCATGTCTCCCACCACCCCCACCCCCCAGCCACCATGGGCACCGTCCACCAGGCCCCCTCTCATGTCCCCTATCACCCCCACCCCCCCGCCACCAGGGGCACCCTCCACCAGGCCCCCACCCATGTCCCCTATCACCCCCACCCCCCAGCAGTGCAGGGGCACCCTCCACCAGGCCCCCACCCATGTCCCCTATCACCCCCACCCCCCAGCAGTGCAGGGGCACCCTCCACCAGGCCCCCCACTCATGTCTCCCACCACCCCCACCCCCCAGCCACCAGGGGCACCCTCCACCAGGCCCCCACTCATGTCCCCTATCACCCCCACCCCCCCGCCACCAGGGGCACCCTCCACCAGGCCCCCACCCATGTCTCCCAACACCCCCACCCCCCAGCATCCAGGGGCACCCTCCACCAGGCCCCCACCCATGTCCCCTATCACACACCCCCCCGCCACCAGGGGCACCCTCCACCAGGCCCCCACCCATGTCTCCCAACACCCCCACCCCCGAACATCCAGGGGCACCCTCCACCAGGCCCCCACCCATGTCCCCTATCACCCCCACCCCCCAGCAGTGCAGGGGCACCCTCCACCAGGCCCCCACTCATGTCTCCCACCACCCCCACCCCCCCGCCACCAGGGGCACCCTCCACCAGGCCCCCACTCATGTCCCCTATCACCCCCACCCCCCCGCCACCAGGAGCACCCTCCACCGGGCCCCCACCCATGTCTCCCAACACCCCCACCCCCCAGCATCCAGGGGCACCCTCCACCAGGCCCCCACCCATGTCCCCTATCACCCCCACCCCCCAGCAGTGCAGGGGCACCCTCCACCAGGCCCCCACTCATGTCTCCCACCACCCCCACCCCCCAGCCACCAGGGGCACCCTCCACCAGGCCCCCACCCATGTCTCCCACCACCCCCACCCCCCAGCAGTGCAGGGGCAGCAGGCAGTCAGTCAGCAGCAGGTGGGAGCGTGCTCGGGGCTCTGGGGGGCAGTAGTTCAGCCTTCCGGGCAGGAACGTGGTATTCCGTGTGCGTAGGCGTGGCCAGCTTGGTACGGAGTGATTTGGCACGTGAAAATCCTGCATGTCAGCGTGAAAACCGAGGAAAGGCCCTCAGCGCGTAAGCGCGTCTGTGACGTGACCCGCACGGGTGTTTCCCACACAGCACGTGATGACAGAGCACACGTGGAAAGACTGCACGTCAGAGTGTAATCGCGTGTGATTGGTGGAAATGGCCCTACACGCAGAAGTGACAAAGCGTGTAATTGGTGGAAATGGCCCTACACGCAGAAGTGACAAAGCGTGTAATTGATGGAAATGGCCCTACACGCAGAAGTGACAAAGCGTGTAATTGGTGGAAATGTCCCTACACGCAGAAGTGACAAAGCGTGTAATTGGTGGAAATGGCCCTAGCGCGTACACGCCGCCTAATTGACGCTGGACGTGTGGCCCTGTATAAAAGGTATGTGTAGAACACGTTTTCCTTGTACGTGCTTTTCGTGGAGAGCGAGTGGGTGAATTCTGTACTTCTTGTCGTTTCACACGCGATTTACTTCACAGCGTTTCAAGTTCGTATTCCCTGTTACCTCTGACAGCTTTTTCTCTTTTTTCGCTTTTACTGGTTTACCTGGGCCTGTTCCCTCAAACAGTGTTCCCTTCTACTGTTGTCCTGTCTCCTCAGACAGCGTACAAATCTTCTTTTGGCGGGGGTGTTGCCAACCAAACGTGCTCCTTTTACACGCTCGTTTACCAGGCAGACGGTGAGTCACGCACGTATCTAACATCTGTGCTTGCCCCGTGTGTAGCCTACCCCTTCAGAGGTCATTCTAGGCTGCGTGTGACACGCATACGTTCATTCTTGTGTTACTGGGTGCCACAGCGTAGTGCAGGTTTTTCTTTCTGCACACGTGGTCTAGGAGGGGTTGCGTGCACGTCATCTCCCTTTTTTGGGGCTCCTGTGCGTAGCGTGACCCGTCATCTTTCCCCAGGGGTTACAATCAGCCTTGCAAGAGCACTAGGGTACAATTACCATCTGGTACCCAACCCCTTTGACCCCCAATTGCCCAGGACAATAGTTTCCAGCCACTCCCATGCGCACATTTACATCAGTGCCATGGCTGGGAGGCGAGGATTCTGTAAGGGTGGCAAAGGTGGAAGAGCCACAAGTGGTGGCCGTGGTGGATCCGGTAGGGGACGTGGTCGTTACTTGCAGGGTGAGCCTGTCCCCCCATGTGTGGAGGACAAGTCAAGGGCACCCATAATCCCCCCCCCTCCCGTTGAGGCTGATGTCGCTGACACCATCCATGCTCAGCCCTTGTTGGACCAGCCCATTGTGGCACCAGATCTGGCTGACTCCATGGCTGACTTCCAGGTCAGCAGGCCTATGACACGTGCGCTGGTGCACGTTGATGTCACCATGCCACGTGCATCTGGGCCAGCAAGGTCATCTGCTGCACCAAGGAGGCAGGGCGGAGAGGCTGCAGGGGCAGCTGCGGCTCCATCCACCCCAGCCCTCACACACCCAGCCAGGACAGTGTCGGTCCTAGTCCATGCTGCTGACATTCCCCCTGACACCATCACACTAGAGCCAATGCCTGCACCAACTCCCATGCTGAGTGTGCAATCCCACACTCCTGATACAGAGTCCACCAGGGCTCCTGCCCCTAGTGTCCAGAGCGGCGCAGGACACTCAGGATCACCACCACCTTCCAAGCGGAAGAGGAAGAGTGCTCGTCCGGCACAGGCTGATGCCCCAGACACGGCTACACAGTCCGGCCCATCCAGGAAGCCCAGCTTCACGGATGACGAACTGAATGCACTTGTCGAGTATGTGTCCGGACATGACAACGAGATGGTCATTGTTGCAGGATCCAAGACCACACCTGCACAACGCCAGGCACACTGGCAGACCGTTGCGGACATCGTAAGTGCCCTTGGAATCGTGAGGCGCACAGCCAATGATTGCTATAAGCGCTGGAATGACCTAAAGCGCAGGGCAAAGAGGAAGCTGGCCTCAAGTCATGCCGCAACTCTAGTGACTGGAGGTGGGTCTCCAGTAGTAGACATGGAACTCACTCCACATGAGTCAGTCGCTGGGACCTATGTCACGGAGGAACAGATCCAAGGCGTGGGAGATCTGGCTGATTACGAGGCATTGTCCGGTGAGTGCACATGCATGTGTGTGTCATCCATGTGCATGGTGTGTGTGTGAGGGCTTCTGTTTGTGTGCCAGGTGAGAGTGTGTGCGCCTGAGTCGTATGGGTCAGCCATGTGCTTCATGCAATACTTCCTGCACAGCTGCATTTGGCCCTAGCATTATCCCTTCTGCCAACAGTAGACATCTAGCCCAACTGCACGCCAGTTGCCCTTGAAGTGTCACCTTGCCACAACATAGTTGCTTATTTTTCACTGTTCATTCAGTCAGTTTGTTTGCATTCCACCACTTTCACTAGGCATGTCGCTGTCCACTAGTCACATGTCTGACATGGCTATGGTAAAGTGGAGTGACTTTGTTACCTGGATATCATTTGTACACACATGTCCCTGTGCAATTGGACCATTTCAGACTGGCAGCTCCAGGTGAAAAATCTGACCGTTTAGAATTAGAAAAGCGATTACATGCGGGAACTGGACTAAATGAATAGGTGCTGCCCTCCTCTCCATCTTCACTCAATAGCAATGGTACATGCCATCTGTGTGATGGCATGTGTGTTTCACCTGGCAATCACAGGCCAATGTGTGATGCCACTGCCAGGCAGCATGCAGAAAATGTGTTCATCTTCCATCTTGGTGTCATCAGTGTGTGCCATTTGCCTGCACTTCATACGCAGTGAGGGTGCATGCATGGGAGGGTTTTAGTCATGTGGGACATGTGTCAATCAAGTACTGGTTCTCTTGCTTCTCAGCCCTCATTGTGTGCCATGGTGCTAATGCCTGTTTCCATTTCTTTGTTTTCATGTCTTTGCAGGGGAAGACGCACCTGATACTGCTGGGGTTGTGGAGATGGTGCAGACCCAGGAGGGGTCCGAGGGCCGACCAACCACCAGTGAGGGACGTGGTGTGGTGGTGGGGGAGAACCCACAAGTGCTGCAGGTCGTGCTCTCAAGGGGTGTCTCTGGCTGCACCTCCCCCGAGCTGTACTCAGGTGTTGATTCGGATGAGACCTACGTGCCGTCGCAGGTGAGTGTTCCAGGGAGGGATTCTGTTCTGTCTCACCCACCTGCACCAGGGTCAGAACCCTCCATGGGGATGTCAGTGTTGGCAGCTACGCCTTCGGTGGTTACAGATGCAGGGTCACACTCCGCGACATCTGATCCTGTTCCTGGGCCAGCAGATCAGAGGGGGAATGCAGTCCTGCAGCCTCAGGCAGTGCCGGCACAGCAAGGCGCAGTTCGCCTTGCCCCAGACAGGTGTGGTGCCCGCCGACGTGGTGGCCGTACGCCACCCGGCAATACCGCATGGGAGCAATCCATTTACGGTATGGCAACCCAACAGGCTGCATCATCCGAGATGATGGCTCAGGCCATGGATAGGGTGGCCACTTCCATTGTCCCCCCAGAAAGGCTGATGGAGCGACTAGAGCAGGCAACCGACTCCATCTGCCAGTCACACAGGGAGGACATGTTAGGGTCCAACAGGGACAGGCGGGCGGCACTGGCGACTGGCGACTCTGCAGGAGGCCATCTCCATTGAGTCCCAGGGCCACAGGGAAGCCCTGAGGCAGGAGCTCCTTCACCTCAGGACGACTCTTGTTGAGCTTGAGGCTTCAACACACCAAAGGACAGAACAGCAGCTGGAGCATCTCACCCGTACGCTCTCAGCTGAGATGCAGGCAACGAGGGCGGAGGTCCGGGCATTCCGTGAGTTGTTGCATGGGGACCTCCGCACACTCATCCTCCAGAACCAGACCTACCACACCCGCATGCTTGCAGCCATGGAGGAGCAGACTAGGGCCTTGCGTGGGCTGCCTCCCATAGTGCAACCACCTCCGGATGCAGCTGCACAGGGTGATAATAGCGACAGCAGTGATACTCCCACAATAGGGTAGCCGTGTGGGCCATGAGCCCATGGAGGTGTTTTATCTTCCCAGGATCCACGCAGGTGGGTTCTGGTGTGCATCCTGTCCTCGGACCTCCTGGGTGGCCTCCCCAACCCCCCCGGGCCCATCAATGGCCATTTTTGATTGTTTCTTCTTTTTATTTTTATTTTGATTTCTTTTATTCCCAATTTTTTTGGGACGATTTGTTGGCTTCCATGGTTCCTGTGGGCATACGCTGCATTGTGGCTGGGCACATGCAGGCTTGTAATGTATTTGGTTCAGATGCTTGGGTTTGAGTCACACACACCCCTCCTGCTTCCCGTTTCCATGGGCTTGCAAAGGGTGTGCCCAAGTGACAGTGAATTACACAGTGACGTTGGACTCCCATGAGCTGTGTGGGCAGTCTGTAGTCAATACTGTGTATACATTCCTAGTGCATATTGCTGTTGTGTTGTACACTGCATGTTGCATTGATGTGTAACTCTTCTTCTGTGTCTACCTCCCAATTTGAAGGTCCCTTCCTCATGTCTACACAAGGACGTCTAGTCTGGAGATGGGGTCCATGTTGGCAGCAGTGCACCTACAACTCTACATGGCGCCGACACTGCACAGTTGGTAGTGGTGGGAGTGCAGGCATTTCCAGGTGGTGAGACTACTAATATGTAACATTTGTGATGTCATGTTAATGGTAGTACGTGCTCAAGTATGTTGTTGGTCCGGCATTGCTGTGAGCATTTCAGGTGTTGCAGGTTTCTAATAGGGACACTGTACATAGTGAGACTAGTGTCATGTTGTGGGGATTACTTTGTTTACCTGCAATTAGCATGACATGGCACGGTGTGTCGTGTGGCGGTGCTGGGGTTGGGTTGGCTGACATGGCACTGTCCTCTTGTTGCATTTTGCAAGTGGGTATTCATTTTAGCTGCTTGAATGTGTAACTTCACAAAACTGCATTGGTGGTGTCTGTGTGGGTAGGGATGCACACATTGTGACACTTCCAGGTGAACAATCTCAGGCTGATATGGTATTCACGGTTCATTCTCCAGACATTCAGGATCAGTGTCAGGTTGAGTCATCATTGATTGTCAGATGGAATGTGCCAGGGCAGTGTGCACTCCACAGGGGTGTGATTTCTATGTGAAGTAATTAGCCACTAGCTGTGTACGGGCTGCCTCCCCCCGTGCCCTTTCTCCTCCCATGCGCAGCGGCTGTGCATGTGGTTGGGGATGTGGGGCCACCACCATGTCCACGGCCAGGCCCCGGCGTGTTGCAACGTTGTGCAGGACACATGCTGCCACTATGATCCTGCACACTACTGGGGGAGCGTATAACAGCTGGCCGCCAGAACGGTCAAGGGAGCGAAAGCGTGACTTTAGCACTCCGAATGTGCGCTCCACTATGCCCCGGGTCGTAATGTGGGCTGTGTTATATCTTACCTCGGGTGGTGTGGTGGGGTTCCGAATGGGCTGAGAGGGTAGGCACTGTCCCCTGTGGAGGTGGTGATTGGTATCATTGGTGGGGTTGTGACCTTGCTCAGTATCCAACATGCATGCATGTGCAGTGGCATACATACTCACCAAGCAGCCATGTATCGCCATGCCACCCAGCTTCTAGGTCCCGGCTTAGGGTGGACATTCGGTAAATGAAGCTGTCGTGGGTGGAGCCGGGATAGTTGGCATATACTGAGGTGATGATTCCCTTGGCATTACATGCTACCTGCACGTTGATGGAATGCCAGTGCTTGCGGTTCCTATAGATGTGCTCAGATGCCCTGGGGGGACGTAGAGCCACATGGGTGCAGTCGATGGCACCTAGCACTTTGGGGAATCGTGCCACACCGTAAAAATCCAGGGCGGCAGCATGCCTTTCTGCAGGTGTTCTGGGCAGGTATATGTGCCTGCGGACTGATGGGCGTGCAGTGATGATGTTCAAGACCTGGTGTAGGCAGCGTGACTGGGTGACCTGTGACACCTCACCCACTATGACACTTGTCCGCTGAAATGATCCAGTGGCTAAGAAGTGCAGTACATTGAGGACCTTCTCCAGGGGGCTGAGTGCTTGGGAGCACAGGGTGGGTGATGTGAGGTCATCCTCCCACTCACTCACCAGGTCCAGTATAATGTGTGGTGGAAACCTGTACCTCCCATACACCTGGTCATCAGGCATCCCGAAAAGGCTGGTTCTGGGTGTGAATATTCTGGCCCTGACTATCCTCCTCATCCTCCTTTGGTAGCCCACTGCCACTGCTGCTAGGAACGGTATGTTCATCCTGGCGTCTGAGCTTGTTATTGTTAAAGTGCGCAAATTTATGCTTTGCGCGTGTTCTAGGCGAGCGTGTGACCCGCGCACCCCTGGAATCCAGTTCCCAGTCCAATAGCGTGTGGAAATTCACACGCACCACGGGATACAGGTTCGCTGACGTACTTGCGTGTGTAAGTGCCCGCGCACCTATGAAATACACGTACATAGGCCAATCGCGCGTACGCGCACTTTTGTCCAATTACACGCGATGACACTCTGACGTGCAGTATTTCCACGTGTGCCCCGTCATCACGTGCTGAGTGGGGAACACCTGTGCGGGTCACGTCACAGACGCGCTTACGCACTGAGGGACTCTGGTCCAATAGAATCGCGTATGCGTGCTGACGCGCTTACGCGCTAAGGGCCTTTCCTCGGATTTCACGCTGACGTGCAGGATTTTCACGTGCCAAATCACTCCGTATCAAGCTGGCCACGCGAAAACACACGGAAGACCACGCTCCTGCCCAGAAGGCCGAGTTACTGCCCCCCAGTGCCCCGAGCAGCCTCCCACGTGCCATCTGCTGCTGCCTGCCTGCCTGCTGCCACCGTGCCCTGCCATTTGGTGCCTGCACATCAGCCATCTGCAGGGGTCCAGTTGCTGTGTCCACCCCTGCTGGAACTGAAGACTCCCGACTGGGATTACATCGCTCCACAGCCCAGCCCCAGGACCCAGTTGCCCACCCACACCTGCCTCTGGGGTTGCCATGTCGGGCACTTCCACATCTGGCACCAGTGGCAACCCCAGGCCAGAGGGGCAGAGGGGCACCAGCTTCACTGACACCGAAGTTGGTGTCCTGGTGGAGCATGTCCTGGGGCAGTATGATGCCCTCTTTGGATTGTCCCGCGCCAGCAAGGAAGGATGGGAGAGGATCTGGGCCGACTGTGTGGTTGCCATCAACGCGGAGGGGGTGGCAACCCGCAACGTCCTGAAGATCAAGAAGTGCTGGGAGGACTTGAGGTCCAGGACCCTTGTGAAGGCCCGGCGCCTCGTGGAGGGGGGCCGGGGCCGCATGAGTTCCATCCAGATGAGGGTCCTGGAACGCGTACGCCCAGCGCTCCACGCCCAGATCCTTGAGAGGGAGGCCCGTCTGGAGTTGAGCGGTAAGTGTCCAAGCATTACTGTGTGAGACAGGGCATGTTGCGGTGTGCTGGTTCTATGATACTTGCCTGTATGTGTGCCATAGGCCATGTATGCATGTATGTGTGCAGGGACATCATGGTAATGCATGTGCGACCAGTGATGTGTGACCCACATGGTTGTTGCATGTGTTCAAATGCCGCATGGGGAGCCCTATGCAGATTTTGAACATGAGAGCATGGGTGCTGATGCCAGGTACATATATGGTAGCCATGTCTGTGTGCCTGACCTGCGTGTCTGTGACTTGTGCATTCCATGGATGCATGACACATGTGTGTGACAATGCACAGATTCAGTGAAGCAGCCAAATTACCCTTGTATCCGCTGTGTTTGGTGTGTTTGGGGCCAGATGGATGTGACTGAGGTGAAGTGTGTGCATGTGATAGGCATGAGCCATGATGCATGTGAGTTACATATCATTGAATGTTTCAAGAGTCCATTGGACATGCATGGAAATGTCCATGGCATGCACCATGCCTGTTACTGTGTGTGTTTTGCATGGACTGACCCATGTGTTGTGGAGGGACATGATGGAAGTGTACTTTGACAGTGGTGCTCATCTGCAATTGCTTCCTGTCTAGGGGACCATTGTACAGTGCCCTGATGCTTGTGTTCTTTGTCTCCCTCTACGCAGCGGCTAGTGAAGAAGAGGGCGGAGACGGCGCTGTGGAGCAAGGCGGCGGGGATGCCCCCACGGCTGCAGCGGAAGGGGTGGGTGAGCCCCCACAGGGGCCTGCTACGGTGGGAGACGGTGAGGAGCCATCCAGGTTGGTGGTTTGCACAGAGGAGGAGGAGGCCGCCACTGGGGCACACATGGGGCCTGGTGGGGGCATCCCTGCTGGTGCAAGTGGTGCAGTCCAGGGCCAGGGGCAGGAGGCAGCACAGGTCACCGTGGAGGGGCCTGTGCATGTCGCTGTCCCTGACCCTGTGAGTGCACCACCATGCACCAGCAGGGATGCCCCGTCCCAGGCCCGTCAGCAGGTAGAGGGGATGTCCATGTCACCTGACTCCCCTCCACCTGCGGACGTGGGAACCCCTGGCCGTGTGGAGAAGGTCCTGATTGGGGTCGCAATGCGCACGGCTGTGATTCGTGATGCCGTGCGTGCTTCCCGGGAGGAGGACGCAAGTCATCACGAAGTGCACCGTGCCGACGTGGCCCAATTGGGATCGGCCATGTTCGGGGGTTTTCTGCATGTGTTGTCCAATCTGGCGGCCCTCTCCTCCTCTGTGCAGGCTATACACCAGTCGTTCTCCTTGCCGTCTTCCGGCCCAGATGCCACTAGGGCACCCTGTGGACCTGCCCCGACCAATGCAGCCAGCTCGGTGGGGATCCCATCCCTGCCACAGTTGGGAGTCAGAGGTCCAGCAGGGGTGGACAACACAGCAACTGGACCCCAGCAGATGGAAGATGTGACAGCATCATCAGGCAGGGCACGTGCACAACAGCGTCGCTGGTTTCCATCAGCCTGAATGCCGTCGTGCTGGCAGAGGCAGTGGCGTCGGAGGCAGCAGCAGGCTCGACGTGGGAGGCATCATGGCTCGGGGCCTTCAAGATCAGAGGGGCAGGCATCGGCCGGAGGGCAGGGCAACCCTGGGATGGTGGTGTCTTCCGTGTGGGAGCAGTTGGTCCAGCGGATAGGTGCGGAGCGGCAGCGGGCGGAAGAGGAGCGGCTCACCATGGTCAGGGCGGAGTTCTCCATGCGTCGGGCGTTGAGGCGGGCTGAGTGCCTCGAGGAAGCTCGCAGGGAGTTTGAGCTGGACATGGGGTTATACCTGCGAGACCTCGGGGCCAGGACAGAGTCCCGCCTCCAGGACATCGACATGGAGTTCGATGATGCCCTGGCCAGCAACATCACCGAGTGAGCCGCAGGACTTGCCCGCTGCCTTTGTATATAGTTATTTAGTTAGTTAGTGTTAGGTTTCCTTTATTAATTTTTGTTTTTTTGGACCGCTCGGACAATGGCCACTTTTTTGTATATATTATTTTCATTAGGTAGTAGTAGGTTTCATTTGTGGTGTTGGGCTCATGGACCCTGGAATTTTCGTGTATATAGTTTGCTTTTTGAAGAAAAATTTTTATTTATTAATTATTGTGTTCACCATGAGGAAATGGTTTTTCATTATTTTACTTCCACATGATTTTGCTTTGGACAACATTTGTTTTTGGATTACTTTGTTTTTTTTATTTTTACATTTGTTCTTGGACATGGACCATTTATTTTGTTATCCCCATTGTTGTATGTTTGATTTTTTTACTTATTTTTCGTCTTTAATACATGTTTTTTTAACTTTCACTTGTGGTATTTTCTCATTGGTTTCATACATGTCATGATATGGGTTTTGACATTCACTTGCACCCATTGTGTATGTGTGTGTGACGGACATGTGTTCATTTACAGACTTGCCATTGGGGTTGTATCATGTAATTGCATTCACTATGTGGGTGGATGCAATCCTTGCCTGGGTGTTTGTGCTGGGTATGCTGCCCATTACTGCCATGATTGAGTATCGTCAGGACCTGGGGGAGGGGGACATGTGTGGGTGCCTGGTGGAGGGTGCCCCTGCACTGCTGGGGTGTGGGGGTGGTGGGAGACATGAGTGGGGGCCTGGTGGAGGGTGACCCTGCACTGCTGGGGTGTGGGGGTGGTGGGAGACATGAGTGGGGGCCTGGTGGAGTGTGCCCCTGCACTGCTGGGGTGTGGGGGTGGTGGGAGACATGAGTGGGGGCCTGGTGGAGGGTGACCCTGGTGGCTGGGGGGTGGGGGTGGTGGGAGACATGGGTGGGGGCCTGGTGGAGGGTGCCCCTGGTGGCTGGGGGGGTGGGGGTGGTGGTAGACATGAGTGGGGGCCTGGTGGAGGGTGCCCCTGCACTGCTGGGGTGTGGGGGAGGTGGGAGACATGAGTGGGGGCCTGGTGGAGGCTGCCCCTGGTGACTGGGGGGTGGGGGTGGTGGGAGACATGAGTGGGGGCCTGGTGGAGGGTGACCCTGGTGGCTGGGGGGTGGGGGTGGTGGGTGACATGAGTGGGGGCCTGGTGGAGGCTGCCCCTGCACTGCTGGGGTGTGGGGGTGGTGGGAGACATGATTGGGGGCCTGGTGGAGGGTGACCCTGGTGGCTGGGGGGTGGGGGTGGTGGGAGACATGGGTGGGGGCCTGGTGGAGGCTGCCCCTGCACTGCTGGGGTGTGGGGGTGGTGGGAGACATGAGTGGGGGCCTGGTGGCTGGGTGCCCCTGGTGGCTGGGGGGTGGGGGTGGTGGGAGACATGGGTGGGGGCCTGGTGGAGGGTGCCCCTGGTGGCTGGGGGGGTGGGGGTGGTGGTAGACATGAGTTGGGGCCTGGTGGAGGGTGCCCCTGCACTGCTGGGGTGTGGGGGTGGTGGGAGACATGAGTGGGGGCCTGGTGGAGGGTGCCCCTGGTGGCTGGGGGGTGGGGGTGGTGGGTGACATGAGTGGGGGCCTGGTGGAGGGTGACCCTGGTGGCTGGGGGGTGGGGGTGGTGGGAGACATGGGTGGGGGCCTGGTGGAGGGTGCCCCTGGTGGCTGGGGGGGTGGGGGTGGTGGTAGACATGAGTGGGGGCCTGGTGGAGGGTGCCCCTGCACTGCTGGGGTGTGGGGGTGGTGGGAGACATGAGTGGGGGCCTGATGGAGGGTGACCCTGGTGGCTGGGGGGTGGGGGTGGTGGGTGACATGAGTGGGGGCCTGGTGGAGGGTGACCCTGGTGGCTGGGGGGTGGGGGTGGTGGGTGACATGAGTGGGGGCCTGGTGGAGGCTGCCCCTGCACTGCTGGGGTGTGGGGGTGGTGGGAGACATGAGTGGGGGCCTGGTGGAGGGTGCCCCTGCTGGCTGGGGGGTGGGGGTGGTGGGTGACATGAGTGGGGGCCTGGTGGAGGGTGACCCTGGTGGCTGGGGGGTGGGGGTGGTGGGAGACATGGGTGGGGGCCTGGTGGAGGGTGCCCCTTGTGGCTGGGGGGGTGGGGGTGGTGGTAGACATGAGTGGGGGCCTGGTGGAGGGGGCCCCTGCACTGCTGGGGTGTGGGGGTGGTGGGAGACATGAGTGGGGGCCTGTTGGAGGGTGACCCTGGTGGCTGGGGGGTGGGGGTGGTGGGTGACATGAGTGGGGGCCTGGTGGAGGGTGACCCTGGTGGCTGGGGGGTGGGGGTGGTGGGTGACATGAGTGGGGGCCTGGTGGAGGCTGCCCCTGCACTGCTGGGGTGTGGGGGTGGTGGGAGACATGAGTGGGGGCCTGGTGGAGGCTGCCCCTGCACTGCTGGGGTGTGGGGGTGGTGGGAGACATGAGTGGGGGCCTGGTGGAGGGTGCCCCTGCACTGCTGGGGTGTGGGGGTGGTGGGAGACATGAGTGGGGGCCTGGTGGAGGGTGCCCCTGCACTGCTGGGGTGTGGGGGTGGTGGGAGACATGAGTGGGGGCCTGGTGGAGGGTGACCCTGGTGGCTGGGGGGTGGTGGGTGACATGAGTGGGGGCCTGGTGGAGGCTGCCCCTGCACTGCTGGGGTGTGGGGGTGGTGGGAGACATGAGTGGGGGCCTGCTGGAGGGTGCCCCTGGTGGCTGGGGGGTGGGGGTGGTGGGTGACATGAGTGGGGCCTGGTGGAGGGTGACCCTGCACTGCTGGGGTGTGGGGGTGGTGGGAGACATGAGTGGGGGCCTGGTGGAGGGTGACCCTGCACTGCTGGGGTGTGGGGGTGGTGGGAAACATGAGTGGGGGCCTGGTGGAGGGTGCCCCTGCACTGCTGGGGTGTGGGGGTGGTGGGAGACATGAGTGGGGGCCTGGTGGAGGGTGACCCTGGTGGCTGGGGGGTGGGGGTGGTGGGAGACATGGGTGGGGGCCTGGTGGAGGGTGCCCCTGGTGGCTGGGGGGTGGGGGTGGTGGTAGACATGAGTGGGGGCCTGGTGGAGGGTGCCCCTGCACTGCTGGGGTGTGGGGGTGGTGGGAGACATGAGTGGGGGCCTGGTGGAGGCTGCCCCTGGTGGCTGGGGGTGGGGGTGGTGGGAGACATGGGTGGGGGCCTGGTGGAGGCTGCCCCTGCACTGCTGGGGTGTGGGGGTGGTGGGAGACATGAGTGGGGGCCTGGTGGAGGGTGCCCCTGCACTGCTGGGGTGTGGGGGTGGTGGGAGACAGGAGTGGGGGCCTGGTGGAGGGTGCCCCTGGTGGCTGGGGGGTGGGGGTGGTGGGTGACATGGGTGGGGGCCTGGTGGAGGGTGCCCCTGGTGGGGGTGGTGGTAGACATGTGTGGGGGCCTGGTGGAGGGTGCCCCTGCTGGCTGGGGGGTGGGGGTGGTGGTAGACATGGGTGGGGGCCTGGTGGAGGGTGCCCCTGCACTGCTGGGGTGTGGGGGTGGTGGGAGACATGAGTGGGGGCCTGGTGGAGGCTGCCCCTGCTGGCTGGGGGGTGGGGGTGGTGGTAGACATGGGTGGGGGCCTGGTGGAGGGTGCCCCTGCACTGCTGTGGTGTGGGGGTGGTGGGAGACATGAGTGGGGGCCTGGTGGAGGCTGCCCCTGCTGGCTGGGGGGTGGGGGTGGTGGTAGACATGGGTGGGGGCCTGGTGGAGGGTGCCCCTGCACTGATGGGGTGTGGGGGTGGTGGGAGACATGAGTGGGGGCCTGGTGGAGGCTGCCCCTGGTGGCTGGGGGGTGGGGGTGGTGGGAGACATGGGTGGGGGCCTTGTGGAGGCTGCCCCTGCACTGCTGGGGTGTGGGGGTGGTGGGAGACATGAGTGGGGGCCTGGTGGAGGGTGCCCCTGGTGGCTGGGGGGTGGGGGTGGTAGGAGACATGGGTGGGGGCCTGGTGGAGGGTGCCCCTGGTGGCTGGGGGGGTGGGGGTGGTGGTAGACATGAGTGGGGGCCTGGTGGAGGGTGCCCCTGCACTGCTGGGGTGTGGGGGTGGTGGGAGACATGAGTGGGGGCCTGGTGGAGGGTGCCCCTGGTGGCTAAGGGGTGGGTGACATGAGTGGGGGCCGAGTGGAGGGTGACCCTGGTGGCTGGGGGGTGGGGGTGGTGGGAGACATGGGTGGGGGCCTGGTGGAGGGTGCCCCTGGTGGCTGGGGGGTGGGGGTGGTGGTAGACATGAGTGGGGGCCTGGTGGAGGGTGCCCCTGCACTGCTGGGGTGTGGGGGTGGTGGGAGACATGAGTGGGGGCCTGGTGGAGGCTGCCCCTGGTGGCTGGGGGGTGGGGGTGGTGGGAGACATGAGTGGGGGCCTGGTGGAGGGTGACCCTGTTGGCTGGGGGGTGGGGGTGGTGGGTGACATGAGTGGGGGCCTGGTGGAGGCTGCCCCTGCACTGCTGGGGTGTGGGGGTGGTGGGAGACATGAGTGGGGGCCTGGTGGAGGGTGACCCTGCACTGCTGGGGCGTGGGGGTGGTGGGAGATATGAGTGGGGGCCTGGTGGAGGGTGCCCCTGCACTGCTGGGGTGTGGGGGTGGTGGGAGACATGAGTGGGGGCCTGGTGGAGGGTGACCCTGGTGGCTGGGGGGTGGGGGTGGTGGGTGACATGAGTGGGGGCCTGGTGGAGGCTGCCCCTGCACTGCTGGGGTGTGGGGGTGGTGGGAGACATGAATGGGGGCCTGGTGGAGGGTGACCCTGCACTGCTGGGGTGTGGGGGTGGTGGGAGACATAAGTGGGGGCCTGGTGGAGGGTGCCCCTGCACTGCTGGGGTGTGGGGGTGGTGGGAGACATGAGTGGGGGCCTGGTGGAGGGTGACCCTGGTGGCTGGGGGGTGGGGGTGGTGGGAGACATGGGTGGGGGCCTGGTGGAGGGTGCCCCTGGTGGCTGGGGGGGTGGGGGTGGTGGTAGACATGAGTGGGGGCCTGGTGGAGGGTGCCCCTGCACTGCTGGGGTGTGGGGGTGGTGGGAGACATGAGTGGGGGCCTGGTGGAGGCTGCCCCTGGTGGCTGGGGGGTGGGGGTGGTGGGAGACATGGGTGGGGGCCTGGTGGAGGCTGCCCCTGCACTGCTGGGGTGTGGGGGTGGTGGGAGACATGAGTGGGGGCCTGGTGGAGGGTGCCCCTGGTGGCTGGGGGGTGGGGGTGGTGGGAGACATGGGTGGGGGCCTGGTGGAGGGTGCCCCTGGTGGCTGGGGTGGTGGGGGTGGTGGTAGACATGAGTGGGGGCCTGGTGGAGGGTGCCCCTGCACTGCTGGGGTGTGGGGGTGGTGGGAGACATGAGTGGGGGCCTGGTGGAGGGTGCCCCTGGTGGCTGGGGGGTGGGGGTGGTGGGTGACATGAGTGGGGGCCTGGTGGAGGGTGACCCTGGTGGCTGGGGGGTGGGGGTGGTGGGAGACATGGGTGGGGGCCTGGTGGAGGGTGCCCCTGGTGGCTGGGGGGGTGGGGGTGGTGGTAGACATGAGTGGGGGCCTGGTGGAGGGTGCCCCTGCACTGCTGGGGTGTGGGGGTGGTGGGAGACATGAGTGGGGGCCTGGTGGAGGGTGCCCCTGGTGGCTGGGGGGTGGGGGTGGTGGGTGACATGAGTTGGGGCCTGGTGAAGGGTGACCCTGGTGGCTGGGGGGTGGGGGTGGTGGGAGACATGGGTGGGGGCCTGGTGGAGGGTGCACCTGGTGGCTGGGGGGGTGGGGGTGGTGGTAGACATGAGTGGGGGCCTATTGGAGGGTGCCCCTGCACTGCTGGGGTGTGGGGGTGGTGGTAGACATGAGTGGGGGCCTGGTGGAGGGTGACCCTGGTGGCTGGGGGGTGGGGGTGGTGAGTGACATGAGTGGGGGCCTGGTGGAGGGTGACCCTGGTGGCTGGGGGGTGGGGGTGGTGGGTGACATGAGTGGGGGCCTGGTGGAGGCTGCCCCTGCACTGCTGGGGTGTGGGGGTGGTGGGAGACATGAGTGGGGGCCTGGTGGAGGCTGCCCCTGCACTGCTGGGGTGTGGGGGTGGTGGGAGACATGAGTGGGGGCCTGGTGGAGGGTGCCCCTGTACTGCTGGGGTGTGGGGGTGGTGGGAGACATGAGTGGGGGCCTGGTGGAGGGTGACCCTGGTGGCTGGGGGGTGGGGGTGGTGGGTGACATAAGTGGGGGCCTGGTGGAGGGTGACCCTGGTGGCTGGGGGGTGGGGGTGGTGGGAGACATGGGTGGGGGCCTGGTGGAGGGTGACCCTGGTGGCTGGGGGGTGGGGGTGGTGGGTGACATGAGTGGGGGCCTGGTGGAGGGTGACCCTGGTGGCTGGGGGGTGGGGGTGGTGGGAGACATGGGTGGTGGCCTGGTGGAGGGTGACCCTGGTGGCTGGGGGGTGGGGGTGGTGGGTGACATGAGTGGGGGCCTGGTGGAGGGTGACCCTGGTGGCTGGGGGGTGGGGGTGGTGGGAGACATGAGTTGGACATGGGTGGGGGCCTGCTGGCAGGAGCTCCACAGTGCTGGGGGGTGGGGGTGGTGGGGGACATGAGTTGGACATGGGTGGGGGCCTGCTGGCAGGTGCCCCACAGTGCTGGGGGGTGGGGGTGCAAGGGGACATGAGTTGGTGTTCATTAGTTCAAGGAGACATGTGCCTTTGCTGGGGGGCATGCCCATGTTGGGTGGGCTGCCTGCGGGACCTGACCAGGGATGCAGGGTAGTCCCCTGTGGTGTGGGCTGCCTGCAGGGGCCGTGGAGGGTGTACATGGTACACCTGGGAGGACCCACACTGTCAAATCACATGTGGGACTCCCCGGCACCCCTGAAATACACGTACCGTGCAGAAATCGCGTGTAAAACTTCCCGCGCACCCCTAAAATACACGCGCCCAGGCTATTCGTGTGTGGAACTTCCCGCGCACCCCTGAAATACACGCGCCCAGGCTATTCGCGTGTAAGACTTCCCACGCACCCCTGAAATACACGCGCCCAGGCTATTCGCGTGTGGAACTTCCCGCGCACCCCTGAAATACACGCGCCCAGGCTATTCGCGTGTAAAACTTCCCGCGCACCCCTGAAATACACGCGCCCAGGCTATTCGCGTGTGGAACTTCCCGCGCACCCCTGAAATACACGCGCCCAGGCTATTCGCGTGTGGAACTTCCCGCGCACCCCTGAAATACACGCGCCCAGGCTATTCGCGTGTGGAACTTCCCGCGCACCCCTGAAATACACGCGCCCAGGCTATTCGCGTGTGGAACTTCCCGCGCACCCCTGAAATACACGCGCCCAGGCTATTCGCGTGTGGAACTTCCCGCGCACCCCTGAAATACACGCGCCCAGGCTTTTCGCGTGTGGAACTTCCCGCGCACCCCTCAAATACACGCGCCCAGGCTATTCGCGTGTGGAACTTCCCGCGCACCCCTCAAATACACGCGCCCAGGCTATTCGCGTGTGGAACTTCCCGCGCACCCCTGAAATACACGCGCCCAGGCTATTCGCGTGTGGAACTTCTCACGCACCCCTGGAATACACGTAGCCCGCTCCCCCAGGCCCGATCGCGTGAGGAACTTCACGCGAACCCCTGAAATACACGCGCCCAGGCTATTCGCGTGTGGAACTTCACGCGAACCCCTGAAATACACGTAGCACGCTCCCCCAGGCCCGATCGCGTGAGGAACTTCACGCGAACCCCTGTAATACACGTAGCCCGCTCCCCCAGGCCCGATCGCGTGTGAAACTTCACGCGAACCCCTGAAATACACGTAGCACGCTCCCCCAGGCCCGATCGCGTGAGAAACTTCACGCGAACCCCTGAAATACACGTAGCCCGCTCCCCCAGGCCCGATCGCGTGAATAACTTCACGCGAACCGCTGTGATGCACGTACCCTGCTGAAATCGCGTGTGAGACTTCCCGCGCACCCCGGTATACACGCACACGTATTTTTTGTCAGCGGGTGTCCGTGTTTGTGGGTACCCCTTTGCACATCATTTTTCCTGGAGGGCCACAGTATGGGACATTCATCATGACAGTATATAGGTGCTATTTGTTGGCGCACCTTTTGGCGCACATTTCTTACAGCCGCAGAGACGCTACCGCCTGCTTTCTTGTGGCGGTCGTGTTTGTGCCTGTGCGCTGGTTTGAGCGTGCACTTTTTTCCCCTATTCTATTCCATGAATACGTGTTGTAGGCGAGCGTGTGGGCGTTCCGCGCACTTGTGCCCTGTACTTCCCCCGTGACGCCCACGTTTGGCAAGTTGTTCCCCATTCCGAGTGTTACGCCCGTGTTCCGCCTACTTTTGTTGCGTGCGCCGCGCTATGTGCGAATTTCGCTGTGGCCTGTGCGATTTTCGCTGTGACCTGGCGCACGCTGTTAGATGGCCTGTGCGCCAACGTGCGCCGCGCACTTTTTTATCGCACATCCGCTGGTTATCTCGCGCACGGCCTTCCATGAATCGACGTGCGCTGCTTTTCGTGCGATTTTCGCACTTGCACTGCGATTTTCGCTATTCCACTGCGATTCGCACGTTTTTGCCCACTTGCGCCGCGCTAATTATTCCATGAATCGGCCTGTTAGTTTTGGCTTTATTGGGATTTTCGATAAGCAAGATTTCAGAGACATCAGCTCCTTTCAAGAATTTTCTAGCAGAAGTACGCCATTTTATTGGAAAGATTTAATATGATAACAATAAGTAGCTAGATATGATGTCAAGTAGCCCATTAGTGCTATCTTTCATGATACATTTTCGATATAATAAACAAACCTTCCATTTATACACAGCGTAAATGGATATGAGCCCCAGTTCGTATCTAATGATAGAAATAGATTCAGAATTTGGAAGCATGAGCGATCTTTTCCAAAACTTGCTTTCATATTTAACCCAATATGTGTATGTTTTGCATATCTCGGCTTCAGAACCATACAAAATGGTAGGCACATATTTTTGCTTGTAAAATATAACCATAGGGTCAACAGAAAATTTGCAATATTTTGCCCGGATTATTCGTAGTTGAGATAGTGCACTCGAATGTTTTAGTTGCAGACGATGTTTCTGCATTTTATCGGAAAATTTGCTAGCCACACAGACCCCCAAATAGATGTATGATCTTACAAGCAGCAAATCAGTGCCTTGAAGTTGCCAACGACATGTTTTCTGACCTCTATTAACTCCAAATTGCATTACTTGAGTTTTTTTAGTATTAATGCAAATACAATTATGTTTAGCATATATATCTAATGCATTTAGCAGATTACATAGGCCAATGGGCGTTTTGGACAGTAACACCATGTCATCGGCGTACAAGAGCCACTTAATTGCTACACCTTGTAATTTCGGAGGATCAACAATCAGCCCCTCAATACTAGTGCCAAAATCCAAAAGAAAGTAATTAAACAAGGCGGACGCTAATAGGCATCCTTGTTTCAGACCCCGAGTGGTCTGTATGGGTTCGGACAAGAGGCCCTCGTTGTTCAGGCGAATAGAGATGGAGGTGTTTGAATGTAATTGAATTATCCATTTTAGGATATGCCAGGGGCACTTTAAATCCATCACTTTTTTAAATAACAATTCCCTTGGGACCAAATCAAAAGCTGCCCTAAAATCAACAAAAGCCATATAAATTGGCTGGTTGCGTTGGTTGTTCAGGTGAATAATAGCCTTTAAAGTGATCAAATTGATGGCAGTGCCTAACCCTGGAACAAACCCAGTTTGAAAAGGATCTCTGTAATTGAGTTGATTTAACCAATGGTTAAACTCACCTAGGATCAAGCGGGCAACATTTTTTCCCGGACAGTCAAGCAAAGCAATGGGTCTATATGATGCTGGATTTGTCCTGTCTCCTTTCTTGAATATGGGGAGAATAATTGATGTTTTCCAATTCGCGGGCAATAAACCTGTTAACATAATGTGTTGAAACATATGAAATAGAATGTCTGACCACAAATGTTTATTTTGCTTTATCATGGCATTATGTAGCCCATCTGGTCCGGCAGCTCTGGATACACTCAATTTAGATATAAAAAACAGTATATCCTCGCGGCCAAAATTAACAGTATGATTAGCTGTAATGTTATCCCAGGTTATGTCAAGATCTAGGAAAGGCAATGTGTATATATTGCCATAAAAATCATTCCAAGATTCTTGGGGGATGGAATTCACCTGTAATGAATGTTGGTTTTTAACCACGGTGTTATTTAACCAAGCCCATATTCCTGCCGATGATTTGAGGATGATTTGTTTCAACATCGCCTCCCCATCAAGTTGGTATTGGGAGGCACGGCGATGTCTAAGCCAATTTTTATACTCCTTTTGTAATCGTTTGGTCTGATCTTGTTTATTGCCCGGGACAAGAGTGTACCCATTTGATAGCCTCCTAACAAGCCTTCTCAATTCACTCTTCCTATATTTTACTTCTAAATCGAAGGCATGACGATGAACCTGGGTGTAGCCTTTAGGACACGCCCTCTGTATTGAAAAGCGCTGTATGGCATGTACATAACAACCACTAAGACATTCATTATTACCAGTATACTGTTCCCACAAGGTATCTCTGAGCTGACATAATTTTCTGTGAGTCCATTTTAATCGATTACCAGAATTATTAATGTACAGATTAGTCACATTCATATTCTGAGGGATTTTCTTCGTTTCAGCCCAATCATATTTTAGATGTAGTAAACTATGATCACTCAGAATAGTTGTTTAATGGAGAACATAGTTATATTATTCAAAAAAAGAGTATTAACAAAGATGTAATCCAACGTTACATGGTTATTAACATTGTGCCATGTAGGTTTAGGAGGTACATCCCCAGGTATAGATCCATTAACCATTACAAAATTGCGATCAGCCATTAGAGTTAACCAGCGACGTTCATCAGACATGGGACTCGAGAGATTAGGAGCTAAGAGGTGAAGATTCAGATCCCCCATTATAAACGTGTCGGTAATGGTAACATCTAATAATAATTGATCAAGGATCATGGTCAAAGTTTCAAAGAAAACCTTCGAGGATATATGTTTTTTCGCCCAATAGATGTTTATCATGGCATAAAAGCTTTCTCCAACATGAAGCTTTACATACTGAAAGCAGGGTGACGGTGATCTGTGCCAAATAATTTCAATGTTCTTATTCTTTCGGAAGGCCATGAAGAGCCCGACCATAGGTCGTCCCTTCACCGGCTCTATGGCTGGTACCACAAAGATATTATATTGATCCCATGTTGTTGTATCGCAAAGCCATGTCTCCTGAAACACTAGTATATCAAACTGGAAGAGGTTGTTGTTTCCATTATTAATAAAGTGTCTATGACCTCTAGTGTTCCAAGAGAGTAGACTAACAGATTCCATCTTCTGGGATGGTTACGATCTCAAATTGTCACTGTCACAGGTCCATACATTATGTGCAGCTCCTGCCCCCGATCTCGTGGAGGCTATGCTGTCACCATACATTCAACTTTTAGGATGTTGATTATTGGATTGTTTCAGATCATCATGGAGCACATCTTGTGATAGTAGAAAGCCCAAATTATAAAAGGCAGTCCGAGCCAGCCAGAGCGTGTTTAAAACCACTCTTGATTGTAAATTCAACCAAGCTAATATCAGCTGATGTTAAATCTTCGAGAGCAGCGATATCAGCACAGATATTCAAAAAGCTGGCTCAATTACGGTCATAAGTGGGGAATGGGTGACCACGACATTTTATAAGAAGGCGATAGTGATTTCTAAATTGCGGTTTACCGACAAGTCTAGATGACCCTGGGATATGCTCACTCTGTTTGCTCATAGGTAGTATGATAGAAGATGATGAACCCCTGATTCCCACATCCACAGTGTCCTGTGCTGTTATTTTTTGAAGTTTTTGAGGTCCAAGTAACAAGGGTTCATAACTGGGTATAGCCCTTTGATAATCCTGGTCAGTTAGATCAATTTTACCCAGTGAGCCCTGGTTAACTGACCTAACAGTTTGTGTAAATGCTTCATTTTCTCTAGTATATCTTGCGAAAGAAGCTCGTATCTCCTCACGCAAATCTTGTAGTATCCCATCAGCACGAAGCGCTTGCATTTTATCATCTTGCAGGCGGGTAATATTCGTTTGTTTAATCTTATTCTCATTAGTTGGCGCAATGTAATGCTTTACAAGAGCTTCATTGACTTTAATCTGTTTGTCAAAAGAGGCTCGTAGTTCAGCTCGTAAATCGTGTGAGATGTCATCAGTAGTACTTGAAGCATTTTCAAAAACAGCAGAGGATTGAACTCGATCAGCACATAAGCTCTTAGCCAATGTCCTTTCTTCAACAGATGGTGGTTGAGGACCCCCTACAATTGCAGACTGGGATATAGTTGCCCCATTTTGAGTCTGAATACTCTGATCTAATGGATTTAGAGATAATGTTGTTACACTATCAAGCAAATCATCAAGTGGTTGATATTCTAAAGCATCTTGTGTAGTCTGATTTTCAATGTCTATGCTCAATTTTCGTTTTTTCCTGACTGATGTCACAAGTCTAACAGCTTTCTTTACTTTTAACTTAGAACTTGTATTGATAAATGGTAGACGCCTTTTTGGTTCCGGTTCAAGTAGAGTTTGACCTAAGATGGACACAGGAAGAGCTTTCAAGGTACTGAATATTGGAGCAAATGATACACCTTGTACTTTTGGGATTATCCCGATCGGCATAAGAGGTGCTGACTGGATAGAAACTTGTGGAATTGGAGGCAAAATACTCTGTTCTTTTGTCATTACCTCAGAAGGATTGATAGGCACTAAATGGGCTCCAGCATCAAGGGTGATACTTGAGACTGACTTTATATTTGGTATTGAATTTGACGGCAAACCTACCATCACATCTAGTGCATCACTTGTATTTGTTTGCATAGATTGATTTGTCATCTTGAGTAAAGTAGAGCGAGATGTCAGAACGCGTGCCTTCTGTTCTTTTTTAAGAAGCATGTGTAACACATGTAGTTCGCTATTCTGGCAACGCATCTTTTCATCTAATGATTCGTAAAGCTTAGCCAAAGACAATAGGGTGGTATTCATGGCACTCAACGTGTTGTTTAAAGCTGGTGCTTCAGGAAAAGAGAACCTATTTTCTTTAAATGGCATCTGACTATCATGAATAAAATAAGGATGACTAGTATCAGATTCTATGAACCTGGTACGTCTAGGTGTTGGGGCCACAAAAGATGTATTTGAGATTGATGATGGAGATTTGTCGAATAAGACCAGAGATTTTTATAAATCAGGATTCTCAGTCTCAACTGGTGGGGTGGTATTTAGCTTTTGAGCATGATCTATACACTCACTTGTATGGATGTGTGAGTGATCAGCCAATTGAATCAGATCACCCGTGTTTGAGCAAATATACATTATGTCAGGTGTTGCGGATTCATGAGGACTGGATGCTAAAATAGATGCTAATGTATCATCTCCAAATTCACCAACCGCTGTCAATTTAGCATATTCAGTTCATAGTAAGTGCTGAGCTTCAACAGAGCATAAAGGTACAGGGGGGGTGCATACGGTTTAGCCGCTACAGTAGTAACTGCTTGTGATGTGCATATTTCGCCTGATGTATAGGCTAATGTAATTGAGGCATCTGCTACTTATGTTCTTGCTTGTTGAAGTTGAACACTAGTAATACATATTTTTGAGGCAATCACATCCATCTCTAAGTTGGTACTTAAGGGCACTGAATTTATTACAGACTCTTTAGAGACAGGAATTATGGGCGGCGAGACTCTGCACAGAACTGTAGTGTTAGGACAGACCAAGTGCTGAATAATGGCCGTCTCAAACACATTAGGGCAAATCACCTGATTTTTCCCATTTGTAAGGGCATTGCTGAAGTTTTTTCTGATCCTACAACATCTGTGATGCAATAGGAACGAATATCCACATTAAGAGAAGTCGCTTGCTTCCTCTCTTTATTTTCTTTAATTCTTTTAGGGATCAAGGTCTTTTTAGGTAAAGGTGGCACTAGGTTATACGTATTAGCTACAGACTCAGGCATTCCCGCTTTTAGCGAGTTGATTTGACGTGACATAAAGAAAGATTGTATAATTCTTCAAATAAGAACACAGGTATATTATAAAGTAAAACCCAATAGGATCAGTCCTTCAAAAGCAGGAAAGCGTGTCCAGCAATGTGTTTGTCCGAGAAGAATCCTCTGGCAACCCGGCGAGACACAGCGAGACAGGAAAGCACTTAGCAATTCACTTGTGCAATTCGCAAAAGGATTTTAACTTTCTCTTTTCGTAGTTTGCCACAAGAATCCCAACACAGTTAAATAGGATTGCTACCCAAAAACCACTTAAAAAAATAAAGACAACTTTAACTAATAAATTAATTAATAACTAAAAAAACAAAAAAAAAAAGCAAGAGCCACGACCCAATCAGTAGATAGTTTCACAGGTTGAAGTCAGGCAGCTTCCCGTGCCGCGGGAAAAAACGTCCGCTCGGCGAAGACTCAGCTGTTCTACAAAGGCGGCAGAGTTCAAAACACAATCCTTAATGCAGGAGCATTCAGTCCCAGCAAACAGCAAACAGTACTTTCTTGTGCTTTATGTTATTCTCGGATGGCCACAAGTTGCCCAGGGGAAGTAATCCGGCCAGACAGCCAGGCAACAAAGCAGCAAACTGCCAAACAGTGATAAGAAAATAAAAAAAAAAATCACTTGCCCTTCTCACACTCGAGCTTTCCTTTCATAATGTAAGTTCTGGCACGCACGCCAAAGCCGCCAAACAGGTAAACAGATTTGCACAGCAAGGGTGCACCAGGTGTCCTAATGAGCTCAGCTGCTACACACGTGACGTGCGAGTCACTGGAAGAAAAAAAAAAAAAAAAAGTTTGTGTGCTTTTTAAAAGTAAAGGCGTCATTTTCACCTTTTACTTTTTCTGAAGTTCTGATGTTCCTGCCGGCTGCAGGGTGGAGCAAAGGAGACTGCTTCTTACTCCCCACTTACACTCCGTTCGCTCGCCAAACAATCCAATAAGTGAAGCACAGTAGAATGAATAAATAGGTCACACTGCCGCCACAGCTAAACAGATTCACACAGCCCTTCTGCCACAGGGCTTTCCCTGTGGCAGGGTATGTAATAATGAAATGTGATAATGTTCTTTTATGGTTCAATAACCGAATAAAAGATTTTAAAGGTGAAAGTGATATATATATATTACATGGCCACGGTAGTGGCCATGTAGTTATGGTTAAGTTGCTGTTTCCATAGAAAGAGCACTTTTTGGGCGGCTTATAACTTCGCTCTCCCTGGACGGATCCTCACCAAACTTTGCAAAAAAAGTAGTTGGGTCACTCTGAATTTATTTGCAAAGTTTGGTGAGGATTCGTCCAGGGGGGGGGAAAGTTATAGGGGGGTCCCAAAACTTTTTTTTTTCCCATAGACTCAATGGGAAAAAACTTTGCGCACGGCTACAGCCCGAACCGCTGGACGGATTTACACCAAATTTGCAGCAGGAGCGGCGGCCTGGTCCCAAAAGGGTGCTTTTGTAAATTTGTTGTAAATCTGTCCAGTAGTCTTTTTTAAAAATGACCAAAATGTAAGGCAAAAAAATTAGTGATATCTGCGTTCGCTTCGCGGACGGACTTCCCTGTTCGCTCCGCGGACAGCACCCGAATTGGCCCATGGGCTTGCGTCATGTGTTCGCTGATTGGACGGCGAGGGGCGTGGAGCGCGTCAGATTTTCTGTGGCGCCCGCCATCTTGTATTCGCAGTCGACCGCGTACAGCGCAGTGAAACGTGGATAAAAAATTGTATTTAGTGCCGTGTGTTGGTGTGTAAGAATGTTTGGGGAGGGTGGGGGAGTACGAGATAGGTTCAATGTTTTGTTTTTTTATGTGCTAGACCTTTTTGTTGCGTTCGATTTGTCCGCGGAGAACACGGCTGTTCTGACATTTTGTAAATGAACTAAATGGTGGGGTGTTTAGAGGACGGAGTATGTGTCATTTTTGTTTGCAAGGAAGGTAAAAATTAGCTATGAACACTCGCGGTGTACTTAATTGTTCGTAAATACACAAACTGGGGGTGTCCTCAGGACGCTGTTCGTATTGTAATCTGTCTAGTTGAATGTGTTCTAAGAACACTCGCAGTGTCCCGAAATGGTTGCAATTACACACAATGGGGGTGTTCTGAGAACGTTGTTTGTATTGTTCGTTGTCAGGGTGAAAGTGTTTTAAGAGCACTCCTTTTGTTCGCTAATAGTACAATTTCCTAGGGGCGTCAAGCGACTTTTTGTCCACTAAAGTAACGATAAATCCGGCTGCTGTGCGCCGACATTATGTGATAATCCTATGACTGGCGCTATTGACTTGGCTGACTTGCTTTTGCAACACTAAATCATATCTCCCGCCCCTAAACCCGATATTATCAAAGCATTCATATTCCCCGCCTCTTTCCGTGACGTTACAGGATGCGTAATATAACACGCCCATGCGTCGTCTCCAGTACTACGCGACTTTACACAGAACCCGGAAGACAACATACATTATGTCACAACACAGCACGCCACAATTCGGAATATGAAACTGTGATTTAAAAGCAAAGAGCAAGATTGTAAATGTTGTAAAGTACATTTATTTGACATCAAATGTTTAGAGAATATTCAGCAATTTGCATTTGTCTTTGTTGTCGATCCGCAAAAGTTCATGTTGAGACACGTGATGTTCCTTTGCGGTACAGAGAGTGTTAGATCAGTTTACAACTCAGTGCGCCACAATTCGGAATATGAAACTGTGGTTTAAAAGTAAATAGCAGGATTGTACATTTGGTAAAGAACATTTATTTCACATTAAATGTTTAGTGAATATTCAGCGATTTGCTATTGTCTCTGCTGTCGATCAGCAAAAGTTTATTTGGAGCCACGCGTTGTTCCTTTGCGGTAGATAGGCTGTTGGTTTATGATAAAAGCAGTAAATGGTCGCTCTGATAATCGGAAGGTTGCTCCAACAACGAGCCATTAGACCACCCTATTGGTTGGTATGTTGTTTGTAGCCGCTAGTACTGCGTAAGGGCATATTGGTCCTTGGCGATTGTCCCATAAAATGGTGAGGGTCATGAAGTTGCATATTTGGACCTGCACCTGGCAGTTGAAGACCCCATCCGCTGGAGTCTGCAAATCGTGACGTAGACAAAATGGGGCCACGTACCTGTTTTAAAAAACATAAATTAGTCTCACCAGCCGATCTTCATTAAAAAACATCATTTTATTTATTATGGCGTGAAACTATTTGCTATCGAAGATAGTGCCACAGAGTATGTTAATAATAAAATAATAATATTTTCCCATTCATATAGCCCTAAGAACCGTGAGGTATGTAAGCGGTGCTTATTATTAAACCACGGTGTGTGGTGCTCATTTATCGACCACGGAAGAATGAAAGGCTGAGTTTGGCCTTGCCGGGATTCAAACTTGCGTTAGCAAGCTGTGCACGGATGTCAAAGCGAGCGCTGTACTCGCTGTGCCACTTGACAGGCTACAGTGAAGTGGCACAGCGAGTAGAGCGCTTGACCGCCTATAGACAGGTTAAATTATTTCTATTAACCCACCCTGTGTCGTCTGCCTTTTTCAGAGCCCTCTAAACGACAGGGGATCAATTCGGCGGTGATAGTGCGCGGTAGAAAACATTATGCCACTTTCAACAAACAAGTTCAACTTGAGCGGTCTTTAATGCTACGCTATTGTAATTATATTTGGTATAAAGTAATCTAAAGGGTTACTTACAGTACAATTGCAATTTCCATTGTCTACGAGTGGTGCAGTCCCAAAATACGGCTCTGCGTGTGCCAACGATCTTTCGCATAGTGATATAATATATAAAAGTGGTTTCGTTTCAGAAATTTCATCTTTATCTTCTCTTACGTTTTAGCAACACTCCTTCAGGAGAAGTCTTTCATCACAATCTCTGTCTGTCAAGGTCAAAACACAATACAACCTTATAGTCCGCTTCGTGAGCCTCTCCGGGGCCCGAGAAAAAAATGGAAGCAGCTGACCTTCACTGTGAACGAGCATAAATTCTTACTTTGCAACATTCTGTGTAAAGCCATCTGTAGAAGTTGTGGAAGCAGCTGACCTTCACTGTGAACGAGCATAAATTCTTACTTTGGAACATTCTGTGTGAAGCCATCTGTAGAAGTTGGTTTTTGCACGCCATGTTTGTATATTGTTTGTGTGATATTAAAAAAAGTTTGTTTAAAGGACGTTATGGTTCTAAGTACAGCCGAAAGACCCATGAAAATCGCAAGTTATGGTAAGCTTTGAAAAATAACTGGCGCCACCACCGTGCACTGCTAAGACTAACACCTAGGACATTAAAGATGACATCGCGTGTGTATGTACCTTTCATGGAATTTGTGTACTAGGGATTTTTATTATAATGTTGCGAAAAAAGTGTCAAGGATATTGCAATAAATATCATACCGTTATTAGTGCTTTGAACGATGCATTGATATAAATAGCATTGTATTATGGGATTCTATCTAGTATACTGAGCTACTAATGGAGAAACATAGCATTGTGTGCAGAGTACAAGATGAAAGTATAATATGTGTAATGCTAATATGTTGAATAATGAAATAATAATTGTCCTGAAATGTTCGAAAATTCACAAAATGGGGTTGTTCTGAGGACGTTATGTGTGATTGCTTAGCTGTATGCAATGAGGGAATGGCACAGAGAGTAAAGTGGACGCCGTCCGCGGACACCGTGGCTGTTCGTGGACAGGGCGTGCTACATCTGGGTTTTCCCAGGAAATCCAACATGGAAAGAAGACTGTACGGATCAGCCAATCAGATGTTGAGGTTGTGGATTTGTGTTGAAAGAGACTGTGTGTGGTGAAGATGGCAGAAGTGGAGAAAGTCAGGGTGTTGGTGCTCGGAGATATGTTTGTGCATGGTTTACAGCAGTACGCTGAATGCAGGCATGTTGCAAAGAACTTTGATGTGAAAGGAGTGGAGGTGGTGTGGAGCAGTGTGCCTGATCACAATGTACAGGGAATTGTACAAGTTTGTGAGGATATGGCCACGATGAACAGTCCGCATGTGATAGTTTTGCACTATGGTGCTTTCCATTTGGGCAACATCAGTGCCCCTACTTTGTTGGCTGATTTGGAACGCTTGGTTCAAGCAGTAATGAAGATCCTTCCAAATGCAAAAGTAATTTTTTCTGGATTACTACCTAGGGCAATATGGGACAATAGTTCAGTTTTTTGTCCTCAGCAAAATATTGCTAGGTGTGTCATCAACCGAGGCATGTGTGCCTTCATGCTTAGAGATGGTATGTTCTTCTGTAACAATGAGAATATTGATGCCAGTAATGCTGTTAATTTTAAAGAAGATGGCATTTCTTTATCTTTTACGGGAAATGCCTTTCTATTTTGGAACGTAAGGGTTGCTTTGAATAAGGTTATGTGAAGATTTTAGGAGTAAAGTAAGAAAAAAAAACAAGAAAAAAAATACAAAATAACGTGTCTGTCAAGCATCTGTAAAAAAAAAAAACGTCTCTTTTCAGAGCCAACTTCAAAGGGGAAATGGGGCACACTATTTAAATTTACATTCACCACGCTCAGATTTTCGATGTGTCCGCGGACATGGCGGTAGTCCGCGGACATGAAAATCACTACGAGGGGTTAGTATGTTCTATGTTACATGTATATGAAGTCAGGGATATTATGGTTAAGTTGTGCACTAAAAACCTATGAAATTCAGTGAAAAAACATTGTTAAAGGGACGTTATGATTAAGTTGCGCTACTAAAAACCTATGAAATTCAGTGAAAAAACTTTGTTAAAGGGACGTTATGGCTCAAAGTAAAACCGAAAAACCCCTGAAATTCGGCAGTTATGGTAACATAAGCAACCATAACTCGCGCCACCGTGCACTGCCAACACTAACACCCAGGACATCAAAGATTGCATTACAAATGTCATTGATGACATCACTGATGACATCACATGGCTGGCTCTCCCTTTTTATCCTTTACTGACATATCGAAGCCACATAGTTTTATTCAGTAAGTCAGGAAGTAAAAATTGAAAAGGTACTATATTTGTAGACTTAGGGTCCAGTCACATCATATGAAACATATACATAGCGGAAGATACAGGCTTCAAAGAGAGCAATCCTTTCTGTGCATGAAGATAATCATTATGGTTATCAGCACTTTCTCATAGTTTTATTTTTATTACTCTACCTTCCCTCTATATGCTCATATTTGTATACATTATACTCACTCTCCATAGAGTGAATGGGAAAAATATTTTGCTCGCGCCTACAGCCCAAACCGCTGGGCAGATTTCCACCAAATTTGGACCAGGAGCAGCGGCTTGGTCCCAAAAGCGTGCTTTTGCAAATTTGGTGAAAATCCGTCCAGTAGTTTTTTTTAAAATGACCAAAAAGTAGGTAAAAAAAAATTAGTGATATCTGTGTTGGGTTTGCGGACACACTTCCCTGTTTGCTCCGCGGAAAGTGTCCTGATTGGCCAATCGTCTTGCGTGATGTTCGCAGACATGCAAAGTGTTCGCTGATTGGACGGCGTGGAGCGTGAAGCGCGTCAGATTTTTCGGTAGCGCCCGCCATCTTGGATTCACGGACGTCCCCGGACAGCGCGGTGAAACTTTGTTCAAAATGTGTATTTTGTAGAGTGTGTTGGTGTGTAGGAGTGTTTGGGGAGGGTGGGAGTGTATGAGATAGGATGAAAGTTGTGTTTTTTATGTGTTAGACGTTCTTTTTGTGTTCGATTTGTTTGCGGCCATCACAGGTGTTCTGAAATGTTCTAAATAAACTGACTAGGGGGTGTTCTAAGGAGTCAATATGTGTTCGTTTTGTTGGCAAGCAAACTGAAACTGTTCTAAGAACGCTCGCGGTGTCCGGGGAGTGTTCGTAGGGGGTGTCCTGAGGACGCTGTCCGTATTGTTCTCTGTCAAGTTGAATGTGTTCTAAGAACACGCGCGGTGTCCTGAAATGTTCGCAAATAAACAAGATGGTGGTGTTCTGAAGATGCTTCTAAGAACACTCGCGGTGTCCGGTGAGTGTTCGTAGGGGATGTCCTGAGGACGCTGTCCGTATTGTTCTCTGTCAAGTTGAATGTGTCCTAAGAACACTTGCGGTGTCCTGAAATGTTCGCAAATAAACAAAATGGGGGTGTTCTGAAGACGCTTCTAAGAACACTTGCGGTGTCTGGGGAGTGTTCGTAGGGGGTGTCCTGAGGACGCAATCTGTATTGTTCTCTGTCAAGTTGAATGTGTCCCAAGAACACTTGCAGTGTCCTGAAATGTTCGCAAATAAACAAAAAGGGGGTGTTCTGAAGACGCTTCTAAGAACACTCGCGGTGTCCGGGGAGTGTTCGTAGGGGGTGTCCTGAGGACGCTGTCCGTATTGTTCTCTGTCAAGTTGAATGTGTCCTAAGAACACTCACGGTGTCCTGAAATGTTCGCAAATAAACAAAATGGGGGTGTTCTGAAGACGCTTCTAAGAACACTCGCGGTGTCCGGGGAGAGTTCGTAGGGGGTGTCCTGAGGACGCTGTCCGTATTGTTCTTTGTCAAGTTGAATGTGTCCTAAGAACACTCGTGGTGTCCTGAAATGTTCGCAAATAAACAAGATGGTGGTGTTCTGAAGACGCTTCTAAGAACACTCCCGTGTCCGGGGAGTGTTCGTAGGGGGTGTCCTGAGGACGCTGTCCGTATGGTTCTTTGACAAGTTGAATGTGTCCTAAGAACACTCACGGTGTCCTGAAATGTTCGCAAATAAACAAGATGGTGGTGTTCTGAAGACGCTTCTAAGAACACTCCCGGTGTCCTGGAATGTTCGTAGGGGGTGTCCTTAGGACGCTGTCCGTATTGTTCGTTGTTAAGTTGAAAGTGTTCTAAGAACTATCACGTTGTTCTGAAATGTTCGTAGGGGGTGTCCTGAAAACGGTGTCCGTATTGTTCGCTGGCAAGTTCAAAGTGTTCTAAGAACACTCACATTGTTCGCGGACATTAAAAGTTTCCCATAGATCATAGTTGAAATGTTTGACTCTATGGATGTGATATGCTGCGGTGGTTGTTGCCAGGGCATAGAGTCTTGGGTGCATGGCCAAATGGCCATGCACCCAAGACTCTATGCCCTGGCAACAACCACCGCAGCATATCACATTCATATTTGCTTATAACTTTGGGTGAAAAACAAATGTATAAGGAAGAAAGGTATTAGATACTATGGATGTGATATGCTGCTATGGTTGTCCTTATTATTGTATACTTACTGTTTGGTCTAGTAATGGGAGTCCATGTTTTTCTTCTTCATTTCTGTGATAAAAGAAAATAGCATGTTAGTATTAGTATTTTGTAATGACTTATTACATTGTATAAGCAATGTACTTTTATTTTTTTTTCGACCCTCATATTTAGTAGAGTACAAATCAGAGTACTGTGCAATTTGCTCAGTTTCTGTATTTGTTGCTAAAATCATTGGGTCTGTGGGAGAAAAAAAAAATCCATGTTGGATTAAAAAAAAAACCTTTTTCTTTTATGCTACAGTTTATTTGTTTGTTTGTTTTCAGTGTTCACTTTTTGTTTCTGGCTAATGCTTTATACTTTGCTTTGTTGTATTTAACAGATTCTTCATTTGTTTTGATATTATACAATTTTGGAGCAGTTAGATACCAATTGGCGTATTCTAACTGTCTATTTTTTTAATATATTTTAGTGGTTTTGATTTATCTATTTGGATATTGTTAAATTTTGGGACAGTTAGATACCAATTGGCGTATTCTAACTGTGTATTTTTTGGCCTAATTTAGTGGTATTCATTTATCTGATTAGTTGTTGTAGATTCTTTGAGCTGTTAGATAGCTTTTGGAGTATTCTAACAGTTTATATTATTTTAACACAAATGTATAATTTTGGGACAGTTAGATACCAATTGGTGTATTCTAACTGTGTATTTTTTGGTCTAATTTAGTGGTATTCATTTATCTGATTAGTTGTTGTAGAATCTTTGAGCAGTTAGATAGCTTTTGGAGTATTCTAACAGTTTATATTTTTTAACACAAATTTACTTAAAGGTTTAAATACAGTTTATTTATCAAATTTTGGTTTTAAGAACATCAAATAAGCGTTTGTAAGATTTGCTGGTAATCTCTGCTTTAGAGTAATGGTACTATCATTACATTCAAACCATCCACATTTCTTTTTTATATATGCAGTGTAGTGCCCTGAATTGGTTGTGGCTCCTGCGTGGTAGATTATACCTATTGTTGTGAAGGTTTTCTTACCAAGTGATATTTGACCATGTGTGAATCCAGTCAGCTTGCAGTTGTTTTTGGTAGCCTCTGCATTGTAACGTAGAAGCATTAGTATTACGTATTTACTATGTGTTTGTATTACTAACGTGGAGCGATTATCTGAATTGCAGGAAGAGCATAATCTAGCATGGTTTGCATTTTGTACAAGTTGCTGAAATGGAATGGATTCACAATTTGGTATTGATATATATATGAAGCGTTCATTGGGGATTTCTTCTTGTGTCACATTGTTGCAGAGAGTGCATGTATGTTTCCACATGTATGAAATCTAAAAGATTTCATTTATAGGTATGTTTTTGTTTTCCAGTACTTGTAGTAAGTACATTAGAAATTCTTGTGGATCTTCCTGTGAGTTTATAGTGAATTTCACCATTCCAGCACAGTAGTCCAATTGTTGTCTTATTCCAAAAACACTATATGTGTTGTCAGGATTGTTTGCTGCATTTCTGTGAAGTACTACAATTTGCAAACACAAAGGGTCTGTCCTGTGTAAGTAAATGTTGTCAACAATTGGTGGTAATTGAAATAGAATATTCATTGCTACATTTGCATAGCAACTTACACCAACTATATTTGAGAATTTAAATGGTCCAGGTAGTTCTGTATCTAACTGCTTTTTTTGGAGTTTGTCTTCCTTCTTTAAAGAAGTACCTGGTTTACTTTCTCTAATTGATTCTTTTTTGTTTGTGGCACTTGATGAAGTATTAGTTTCTTTTACTCTCTTTGGAGGATTTGCAGTGACGTCCTGTTGCATTTCTGTTTGATTTAGTTTTCTTTTACAACGTTTTAGTTTTTGTGGAACAGAAAATGTGTTTAGATGGGGAGTGTATAGTGAGCAAAGTCTATTATATTCTAAAATGCAAGGAATATCAGCGTTTACTTTACTTGCATCAAAGTTGATTCGAAATAGACCGTCAAGTGTACGTAAGCGTGATAGTGCTACGTAGCTCATGCCTTCTTTAAAGACTGTGTTACCAATATCTAGCATTGATTTGTCTAGGGTAAGACCTTGTGATTTATGAATCGTGACTGCGTATGCAAGAGTTAGAGAAAATTGTTCTCTGCGTACATACATATCTTTGAAGAGAAGGAATCTAGCTGTTGAGCGTCCTATCCGTTTTGCTTCTGAAAGTTTGTCAAAGAGTATATTGACAAACTGAATTTTGTTGTCACGTGGGTATGTTTGAAAGCCAACAACTGTACCCAGTGCTCCATTAACTAGTCCTTGGTCCACGTCAAGGTTACGTTTAAGCATTACTCTGCAATTTAAGGATAATTTTAACATCTTTTCTAAGCCTGCTGTGTTTGAGATTGATTTTTCTAAATTATTTAGGCTTGTTGTGGCTTGGTCACACATGGGTAGTGTCATACCATGTACATCTAGTTTGTCTGTGGCGCTAATTTCCATTATTGGTTGCATTTCTTTACTTAGCATGATTTCATTGAATTTGAGACAGCTTGCAAGAGTTGGCATTAAGGCCATACAATTGACATTTGTGTGGGCTAATTGTTCCATAACATCTGTAGCACATGCATTATCGCCATAAAGTGCATTAATGTGCCGGGTTTTCAATGTTGCTTCTGCTTCTTTCGAAAGTATACCAACTCTCAAACTTTTTAAAATGTTGGCATAAGTTAGATCTGCAGATTGGCACATGTTTTCTGTTAATTCTCTGTATTGGAAATGTTGCCAAAGGTTGACATTTCCAATGCTGCCAACAGTTTTAAGGCAGAGTTTGTGCCCTAATGTTTTAAAAATAGGTTCACCTTTTACTGGTGTTAATTGAAGCAGATCTCCAAAAACAATAATGTGTTTTCCTGCAAAGAGCTCTTCATAGTCTGTTTTGAGCACTTCTTGTAATCTGAGGTGAATCAAAGCTAACATCAGGTTGGAGACCATGCTCACTTTATTAGTAGCATTTTCATTTGTTTCAATATTCTGCGTAATTCCATTTCAGCTTCTGCAGAAAGTTTGTAATAGTCTAATTTGTTCTGGTGTTCTACTGGTAATAGTAGTAATCGGTGTAATGTAACACCACCTATGTTGTAGGCAGCTAAACCTGTGGGGGCAGTGACAACAGCTGACAGTTTGTTGTTTGTCAATTGTTGAAGGAACTTACTAATGATTTTGATTAGGAATGTTTTGCCAGAACCAGCTTCACCACTGACGTACAGTAGTATAGGTTTATAATTATGGCAGGAACATTCTTTATTTTCATGTTTTACACCATGTGCAATTTGTTTTGTTACTTCTTGAAAAATGCTACTTTGCTCATTGTTTAGTTTTGATTGTAGTATAGTTAAGTCTTCCTTATCTTCATACTGACACATGGTGTTTTCTACTTCTATCATAGCTAATTCTGCCTCATTTGTTATTAGTGGTTCTCCCAGTGGTTCTTGGCTTCCTGTTACAGAAGGTTGACTACTGTCAGGAGTATCCTTATCTAGTTGGGCTTGGAGTTCTTCTTCATGTTGCTGTTCATTGTGCAACATTGTTTTGTACTGTGTAAAGTTTACATCAGTTATAGTGCTTTCATTTGCTTTGAAAGCATCCTCATATGATTCATAGTTATCTGGTAATTGTTCTTCTTTTCTCCATGGTTTGAAGAGTTGTAGCAGGGACATGTAATATACTTCTTTATGTTGAGGAGTCTTCAATGACAATTTGATATGATTAATTAAATTTGGTTTAGTGAGTTTAACTAAGCTGCCTTCACAGTCTGTCACTCTATATTTACCTTTTTTTCATCAGGTTTCATATTATTTTTGTATGTGTAGTTTTGGGCTATTTGGTATAGACACATGTTTTCCAAAGTATTACTTCTGTTTGGGTAGTATGTGTCCAATAAATTGTTTTTTTAAATGTCTTGGCTGTTTGGATCATGTTTGGCTATTGTTTCTATATCTTCATATGATTTTAGAACTCTTTTTCTAGATTTAGCTGGACCAAGACTTAGCCATACTATATTTTCAGATTTACCATACAATGAAGTACCAGTTAAACGATCAGCTGCTTCATAAGATCCACATTCTCTATGGGTGAGCATTTTTATGCCCAAGCTGTATAATTTCTGAGATACTGTTTTAAATGATGACAGGTCATTCCAGAGGTCTTGGAGCTCTGTCTTTTCTGCTTTAGTTAAGTATGCTGTGATATATCGTGGAACTGCAGTATAATTGTCTGCAATGTACTGCACATCTATGTTTGCATTCCATAAGTGGGCAATGATTGCATTATAATCATTGATATGTTTTTGTCTTCTTCTTTTCTTTTTATGTAATATGTATTTTTAGGTGACTTACCTTTAACACTATGTCTAACTGAAGACATGAGGTTGTTTACTTGACCTGTATTTGTAACTGGTCTAGGGAAACCAAATCGGCATTTGGTGTAGTATTTGCCTTTGTTTTTGTATTTGCGACGACAATATTTTCCACATTTGTGTCTTTGAAATTGTAAAATTTGTGCATGAAGATCACTATTTGTGGCTTCTGATGGAATTTCACAAGTGACATATTTTTCAATAAACTGCAAAACAGTGGCATCACTGTCTTGACCAAATTTAGGAGCATCTTTAATCCATAAAAGCATGTGGATATGTGGTGCTCCTCTGGCTTGGTATTCTTTTCTCCAAAAGAAGTGTTGCACTTCTCCAAGGGGAGGAACAGTTTTATTACAAATAAAATGTAGCATAGCAATGAAGCGATGGTGAAAATATCTTGGAACATTAACAGGATCCAAAGAACAAAGTTCTCCAGGTGTTAGAATATCTATGTTTGTTTTGTTTTTATTTGATATGCGTAGGAAATCATGTAAATCTTCCCATGCATATTCTGCACAACTTAATGTAACAAACCAAGTGGGTGGGCCAAGGTTTCTGATCATACAACGTACATCTCCATGACGTCGAAACCAGTACTCTTTAGTACCACGCATATTTGCTAATAGATTTGTAATATTTGATTGTAAAACCTCATCTTTTTGTTGCACTTTCTCTATTAATTGTGTAGCTGTCATATTTTGAAATATGTGTGCAACTCCGTAACATAAAGTTGCTAGTTCACTTTCAAAGAGTAGGTGGAATATGTATTCCACATTTTGTCTAAATCTGGGATCTTCAGAATACATCCGTAATGAGCGGTATTCTGAAGCTGATATTTTAATAGGTCTATCATCTTACCTTCCTCATTTGCCAGTAGGAAAGAGTAGAGGAAAAGCACGTGCTTCTATACTTTTTTCCCATATACTGATTGGCGATCCTTTTGTTTGACGCATTTGGTAAGTTTCCAGTACATCTTGTACGGTGTCATTACAGTGCAAAGGATGAATTGTATAATGGTCTAAAGTATTTGATATTGTATCAGGATCTAGTAGCTCAAATTGATCAGCTTCTTGTGTTTCTTGAAATATTTCAGTTGTATCTTTCAAGTTTTCTTCAATATTAATTTCTTTGTAATATTCATTATTCTCTTTAAGATATTGGAAGGCTTGTCTAACTTTATATAAATCTACCAGCTGTTGCCATATTTTTTTGTCTTTTGTAGGTTACTCCATTTACTAATATAATTAAAGATTGCTGCATTGGACATTGCACTCCTAGAGTATGCACATTTTCTTTTAGATTTAATGGTAAATAAACTACTTTTCCACGAATGCCTTTTACAATTCAGAGGGAGGTAATTTTGCTGTTTTTGGTTGAAGGCGTATTATTGGTTGAAATGGGTGTACTGTTTGAATTCTGATGCTCTCATATAAATTAAGTTGTTGTAGAGGTTTTGGTACTGGGTATAATTCCAAATTATTTGTGATAGAACGTGAAGGAGTTTGGTTGTTGTCAAGTTTTGTAGTGCAATAACTGCAAAGTATTAAGGGCTCAGTTATTTCATATTTGTTTTCTGCTAGAAGGTAGAGAGCTAATTCAAACCATTTAGAATCTTCATTGTCTTCTATTTTGTATGATAGGTCCACAGTTTTTGTGTTACTTTTATAAAAAATTCTACGGCAACATACACATACATGGTTTGGTACTTCAGCTGATGTACTTTTAAATTTTAGTATTTCTTTTTTGTATGTGTTTAGCAAAAGGTTGCCATGTGTAGAATTGTTGCTTAATTGGTTTAAAGCTATTTCATTCTGTAAATGGCTTTCACTTCCAAAATATTTTTTCTGGATATAGTGAATTTCTTCAAGTAGGTCTTTTGCTGTACCATGTAGAAGGATGTTATTTAACTTTGCTAGTGCTAAAGCAGGACTTTTAGCATAGCACAGTTTATAGACTAGATTTCTTATAGTTGAATGATGTGTTGATATCCTTTTGATATCATGGAAAGTGGTTTTACAAGTAGGTCCTGTAATGCAGGCCAATGCATGTCCTTGTAGTCCTGTGTACTTGCGCACTGGACAGGTATCTATATTTTGCAGTAATTTAATTTTGATTTTGTCTTTGCTTTTTACATATTTATCGAGGAATTGGTGTAAAGATTTGAAACATTGTTTGGGAATGTTACACATTGACGTGCATGGCCATTTATACACTAGACGTTCTGATTCAGTTGAATGGACGGGTAATTCTAAGTTTTCAGGGCATATTTTTGTAAGGAGTACTTCTTGTTCCATTATGGTATTATTCAATTTTTCATAACCTCGACCACTGCTATTTATGGCAATTGTATTTGTTTGCTTTTGTTTGTACGCTTCTTCATTAAAATATGGTTCTGTGCTCGTAGTGTGATTCCATTCACCTCCGCAGATACTTAAGAAGTTCTTTCTGTTGACATTTCGCTTATTGAGAAGTCTTTTTTGTAATTTAGTTATTAGTTTTGTTAGTGGTTTCATTTTGTTTAACAGTAAAATAAATACATTTCGTTTGAGAAGAATTGCACTGTCCATCAATGCTTCTAAGATTAATTTCCTACGATAGGTTTTAAGCTTTGAACCTGATTTCTCTCCTGTTTTTATAAGATTTTGAAGGACTTTGTGACGGTATATTTTGGCTAAAATACTTTTCTTGGTATGCTTACTTTGCACTATATTAAAATTTGAAGAAGTAGTTTTATCTGTACTGAGAGCTGATTTTCTGTTAATTGTTTTTTGGTTTGTTTTAAATTTTGATAGATGAAGCAAAGTTGTTGTACTTGAAACTTCTTGTGTTTCACTAAATGATTGTATTAGCTGTTTTGTTTCAACTTTTTTTTACAAATTCTGCTAGAGATGGATGCTTATGTTGGACACCTTTATTTTCATTTGCTCCAATTTTGCGTTGCTTTCTACGGAGTTGTCTTTTGGTAGGCATTCTTTAGGGTCTGTTGAAAAAAATAAAGAAGATATGGGTTGGGGTGTTCTGAAATGTATGTGTGCTGTGTGCATGAGTGTTTGAGTAAGATGATAAAGATGTATGTAATGGTGTGTAATTGTGCATTGGGAACTAAAACTAGTAGGGATAGGTATTCTTGAATTTATGTGTTACTAAACTGGGGTTCAGATGACAAAAAAAAAGTAAGCTAGTGGTGTGGAAAAGTACAAATAGTAAATCTAATGTATACAATTAAAACAGTTGTTTGTTCTATAATATGAAAATTGTAGTGGTTCAGTTGGCTAATTTGTGTGTCCAAAAATAGAAATTTGTGGGCCATTCTGGCTGTAAATCGCTGTTTAAGACATGGACATTTTTGGACAAAATGGTACAAAATCTCTATTTTAAGAAACCAAAATAGCTCGTATTAATGTTATAGTATATTTGATTACTAATATAAATATTATGGTGATATTTTACTTACTTTTTTTTTAAATTAACAGGTAACTTCTTAGTTTTTCTTTCTTCTTCGAATTCGGCTGCTTCTTTTCAGGAAACTGGTCTTCACTGCAATTGTAAAAGCTTCAAATTAGTAACTTTGTTTGTATATAGCACTGTTTTTAATTTAGATATTGATTTTTTTAATTGAAATCCTCAGTGCCTTCTGTAAAACCATTAAACTAATTTATTTACATAAGATACATTGCATCAGTTCAGTACATATGATATGTTCTTAATGAACAAATTGTATTGAATGACTAACTGTAGCAAAAAAAAAATATCTTTACTATGTCTTGTGAAATTTATAATATATTAGTGAATACCACTATTTCTGTAAGTAAACTGTTCTAGGTAATAGCGCCTCAATGTCATGTCTAATTTAAAGTAATTAAGTAAATAAATAAATAAAAACTAAAAATATGAAATTGTATAAGTATTTTTATAAAGGTTTAAACATAGATTGTGTTTGCATGCAATTTTGTTTGAATATATGTAGTCTATATATTTCATTTAAAAAATGTTAGTTTAACATGATTTGAGTGTGTGTGTATAAATAAAGTAAAAAGTATAAAGGGTTATAAGTGATAGTTGATTTTAGGAAATTGAAAAAAGTACAGTAAATTCATTTTACAGATTTTACAAGGTAAAAGTCTGTTTGAAAATGTGTTCATCTACCATAGCTCTCAACTCACACGCTTTTGGCGGGTGTCACACGCCTTGTAAAGGGCAGACTCACCCGCCAAGCCTCCTGCACGCCCATTCATTCCAATGGGCGTCGCACCCGCCAAAAACAAAATCGGGTGATTTCACCCACCTGTAAAACAAAAATGGTTGAGAGCTATGTCATCTACTATACAGAAAATATGCATACCTGAAGTTTGTGTTCATGCATATGGGTATGCATGGAGCTGCAAGTAGAAATCTTGAAGACTTGTACAGTATTTCTGGTAGATGCTGCTTGCCAATGATATGACACTTGTACTCAGAGAGATTCAGAGTACATTTGCAATGCTGATCTATGATGATGCAGTTAGATGTAGAGGTTTTGAATGTGATTGGTGCATGGTCATGTGATTTTTGAGGTACATCCAATGAGGGAATGGCAGAGAGAGTGTAGTGGAAATGGTAGAAGGGCTGTTCATGTTACGATATGTCCGCGGACATGGCGGTAGTTCGTGGACATCGGGAGTTACATCCGGGGATTTTTGGGTTCAGAAGTAATGCAAATGATAATAAGCACTGAAAGGGATTGGTCAGGAAAGTTTGGTGGGTGTGTTGTGCCATGAGAGATTTTCTCAGATACTCTTTTTGCTGAGAGCACAAAAGATAGCTATGGCTGTGTGTTTCAGAAAACAGATTGTTTGGATTTTAGGAGATTCGTGGATACATTGGTTGAAGGTGCATGCAGGAAGCTGTGGAGTAGCTGTAGATCTTGGATTCCCACATGTGGAAGTACACTGCCATGGTGTACGTGGAATGAAGTGGTTGGACTTGCTACCTCTCTGTGCTACTTTGGAGACAGAGCAACATCCAGACATAATTGTAATTCATTGTGGAGGGAACAGTTTAGGACATGTGACTGGAATTTCTTTGCAATGTGCTATGAAAGAAGGACTTAGGAAGGTTATGGACATGTTTCCTAATTCTCAAGTGATATTTTCACGGATTGCGCAGAGACAAATGTGGCTTTGTTCTTCTTCATTTGATCCACAAATGGAAAAAGCAAGGCTGTTTGTGGCTTTCTAAGAGATTTTGGCATGTCTTCTTTTCACAATGAAAATATTATGTTTTGTAGTACATACATTTTTCGCAGAGATGGAGTCCATCTTACTTATGCTGGCAATCAGATTTTTCTGAGAAATCTACAAAATGCATTGCGACCTTTTTTGGAATTACAACAACGATTTTGAAGTAGATGTTAAGCATTTACAATTTTTGACTTACAAACACCACCCAAAGGCTCTTTTCAGAGCCACCACTTTTTTTCCAGAGAAAATTACAATGTTTGTGATGGAGTAGCAACCCAATTATTTTAATGTTTGCGAACTGTCCGCGGACTTCTAAAAAATACAAAGAGCCCTGCTTCATTTATTTTCACTTCTATTTTTTAACTGGGAAAGGCGGCTCTGAAAAGAGCCTTATTTTTTTTGGATTTTTGTAATTTTGTATTTTTTGGGGTTTTTCAGACACAACACACTAGGAGAGGAGGGTAAAAGAGGGTAAAGGGGGGGACACCAACCACAGGGATAAGAAAGGGCGAGCTGAGAGAAGAAGATGTAGAGTGGGTTTTATTTGGGTAGTGAGCAGGTCTTCTCGTGCTCTGAGACGATAGTCTCAAAAGCACTCCGAAGTCGCTCCCCCCTGCAGAGTACTGTGTCACAGTACATACATACAACTGTGACCCTCGAAAGGTAAGGGTCATCAGCATTCTGTATGGCCTGTGAGGCAGCTTGAGAAAGACGCTGTCCCACAGAGGTGGTCCTTGTGGTGACAGGATCAGAAACAGAGGATAAAGTAGAGGAAATCAACCTGCTACGTTCTTCGCAAGGTACAACCCTGCGAATAGCCCCAGAGTGAAATGACCTCAGGTGTCGCTTCATAGTAGTGGTCCCAAAGCTGTAGTTACCGTGCTTCCCGCGACTGAGTATCATTTTGCACTCATTGCAGGTAACATGGTTCGCACGAGCCTTAGGACCATTCCCATGAATGGTAAATAACCACCACACCCAAGACTCACGCCTAGTGCGGGTAGTAGGGATTTCCTCTGCCTCATTCTCATCATCCTCTTCTTCCTCCTGCGCATCCTCAGTCCTGTTCCCCTCTTCAGGCCCTTGGGGAGGTGGTGGTGGTGGAGGGGGTGGTGGTGGTGCTGAAGCAGGTGCAGCACCAAGTGGCAGTTCAGCAGCCGAGAATGCCATCTCAATGATGGTGTAGTCTGCAGGTGGCAGCAAAAATCAATGTGTTCTGAAGAATAGCCAGAAACACAATGGGAATAAGCTCTTGGGTGTGGTCTTTTATAGGGGTGCTTGTGCGCGGTCCGCGGACATGCGCACTGTGCGCGGACAGATCAAACACAAAAAAAGGATCGGAAAGTTTCAAAAGGTATATAGAAACTCGAGATTGCTATGTGGGACTTGTGGCATGGTGAGATTTTATTGAAAAATATTATGGATTAACTGAAAATGTACTTTTAAATTGTTCGGGGACACGAACAGTGTCCGCATTTCAGGACACACGATGAGCGTGGGCGCGGTCATATGATCCGTTTGCGAACTAGTCCGCGAAGGAAGCGCCTGTCCGCAGGACACCAAGTGCACGGAGATTGGTTAGCGCATGCACATTGATGTCCTACGGACACTGTTCGGGTTCTGAAGTAATTAAAAGTCCGTCACACGTGAAACGAACATTTCAGGACACCGCGTGTGTTCTTAGAACAGTTTAAACTTGGTAGCGAACAGTAAGGACAGATATAGTGTTCTTCAGGACACGTGTAATTTAGTTTATGTACGAACATTTCAGGACACCAATTGTGTTCTTAGAACAGTTTCAATTGGGTAGCAAACACTACGAACAGGTATAGTGTTCTTCAGGACACTTCCATTTTCGTTTACGTACTAACATTTCAGGACACCAATAGCGTTCTTAGAACAGTTTGAACTTGCTAGCGAACAGTACCGGACAGGTATAGTGCTCTTTAGGACACTTTAATTTTTGTTTGTTTACGAACAATTCAGGACACCGCGTGTGTTCTTAGTACAGTTTCATGTTGCTAGCGAACACTACGAACAGTTGTACTGTTGTTCAGGACACATCATTTTTGTTTATTTACGAACATTTCAGGACACTAATTCTGTTCTTAGGACAGTTTTAAGTTGATAGCGAACATTACGGACAGATATAGTGTTCTTTAGAACACTTTAATTTTTGTTTCTTTACGAACATTTCAGGACACCAATTGTGTTCTTAGGACAGTTTCAACTTGCTAGCGAACAGTAAGAACAGGTGTGGTGTTCTTCAGGACACCTCCATTTTCGTTTATGTACGAACATTTCAGAACACTCGTACTGTCCGCTGACACTTTTATTGTTTTTTTTTTTAAAAAAAACGGAAACTATTCACAATACAATATAAAAATTCAACTTTATTTAACATATATTAATAATTTATGACAGAGAAGGTGAGGCAGAAACAGAAACAAAAACAGGAGAATTTGGGGTTTCAACATGATTGGTATTAGGTGAAGAAGGGATGGAAGTCTCATCAAAACGTTTTGGATTATGGAGAGGGTTTGGGGATAATTGACTGGGATATGGTGAGGAGGGACAAGTACATGTGGGGCAATGGTATGAAGTTTTTGTTTTAAAATGATCTTCAACAAAAGTTTTCAAATTATTAAAATTGGTGAACAGTACATCAATTTTTTCTTTTATGTTGTCAAGCGTGTTTTCCATAACAGCTTCTTCAGAGGTAATTTATATTTTGTTATGCTCTGTACAAAGAAAATATATATATATGTTAAATGTATACAAAATAATAACATTTAAATGGTTTATATTATCAGTGATGTCATCAATGACATTTGTGATGTCATCTTTGATGTCCTGGGTGTTAGTCTTAGCAGTGCATGGTGGTGGCGCGAGTTATGGTTGCTTAGCATACCATAACTGGCGAATTTCAAGGGTTTTTCGGTTTTACTTGAAACCATAATGTCCCTTTAGCAAAGTTTTTTCACTGAATTTCATAGGTTTTTAGTAGGCAACTTAACCATAACGTCCCTTTAACAAAGTTTTTTTCACTGAATATATATATATATTCAGTAAAAAAAACTTTGTTAAAGGGACGTTATGGTTAAGTTGCGCTACTAAAAACCTATGAAATTCAGTGAAAAAACTTTGTTAAAGGGACGTTATGGTTCCAAGTAAAACCGTAAAAACCCTGAAATTCGGCAGTTATGGTAAGGTAAGCAACCATAACTTGCGCCACCGTGCACTGCTAACACTAACACCCAGGACATCAAAGATGACATCACAAATGTCATTGATGACATCACTGATGACATCACATGTCTGGCTCTCCCTTTTTACCCTTTACTGACATATCTAGGCCACATAGTTTTCTTCAGTAACAGTCAGGAAGTAAAAATTGAAAAGGTACTATATTTGTAGTCTTAGGGTCAAGTCACATCATATGAAACATATACATAGCGGAAGACACAGGCTTGAAAGAGAGCAATCCTTTCTGTGCATGAAGATAATCATTAGGGTTATCAGCCCTTTTTCATAGTTTTATTTTTAGTTAGTCTTAGCAGTGCATGGTGGTGGCGCGAGTTATGGTTGCTTAGCTTACCATAACTGGCGAATTTCAGGGGTTTTTCGGTTTTACTTGGAACCATAAAGTCCCTTTAACAAAGTTTTCTTATTAGCACGCAAACAATATACAAAGATGGAGTGTAAAAAGCATTTCTCAGAGATGGCTGTACACAGAATGTTGCAAACTAAGAATGTATGGTCGTTTACAGTGAAGGTCAGCTGCTTCCATTTTTTGCTCACCTGCCGGAGAGGCCCACGACTCGCGCTATAAGGTTCTATTGTTTTTTTACCTTGACAGACAGGGATCGTGCTAAAAGACTTCTTTTGAAGGAGTGTTGCAAAAACGTAAGACACGATAAGGATGACATTTCTGAAACGAAACCACTTTTATATATTATATCACTATGAGAAAGATCGTTGGCACAGACAGAGTCGTATTTTGGGACTGCACTACGCTTAGACAATGGAAAATGGCAATATAATGTAAGTAACCCTTTAGATTATTTTATACTGGAATATAATAACAATAGCGTGGCGTTAAAGCCCGGTTAAGTTGTACTTGTTCGTTCAATGTGGCATAGTGTTTTCTACCGCACACTATCACCGCCAAATTGGTCCCCTGTTGCTTAGAGGGCTCTGAAAAAGGCAGAGGGTGGGTTAATGGGAATAAGTTAACATACTCCATTGCACTATCCCCGCTAGCAAATAGTTTCACGCCCTAATAAATAAAATTAATATTTTTAATGAAGATCGTCTGGTGAGACTAATTTATGTTTTTTAAAACAGGTACGTCCTTCCGTACTGTCAATGCCACGATTTTCAGACCCTGGCCGACGGTTTTTTTAACTGCCAGGTGCAGCTACTTCTAAACAACTTCATGACCCTCACCATTTTATGGGACAATCGCCAAGGACCAATATGCCCTTACGCGGTACTAGCGGCTAGAAGCAACATACCAACCCTTATGGTGGTCTAATGCCTCGTTGTTGGAACAGCCTTCCGATTAGCAGTGCGACCATAGTGCTTCTTTTATCATAAACTAACACCCTGCTTACCGCAAAGGAACAGCAAGTGACTCAAGATGAACTTTTGCGGATCGACAGTAAAGACAAATGCAAATCGCTGAATATTCTCTAAACATTTGATGTCAAATAAAAGTACTTTACGAAATGTACAATCTTGCTGTTTGCTTTTAAATCACAGTTTAATATTCCGAATTGTTGCGCGCTGTGTTGTGAGATGATCTGTGTTGTTTTCCGGGTTCTGTGTAAAGTCGTGTAGGACTGGAGACGACTGGGCGCGTTTGGCTACGCACCCTGTACCGTCACGGAGAGAGACGGGGAATATGAATGCTTTCATAATGTCAGGCTTAGGGGCGGGAGATATGATTTAGTGTCGCAAAAGCAGGTCAGCCAGGTCGATGGGGCAAGTGATAGGATTATCACATAATGTTGGCGCACCCCAGCCTGATTTATCGTTTGTTTAGTGGACAAAAAGTCGGGTAAGGCCCATAGGAAATTGTAATGTCAACGGACATAAGGAGGGTTCTTAGAAAACTTTCAACCTGACAACGAACAATACTAACAGCGTTCTCAGAACACCCCCATTTTGTTTAATTGCAAACATTACCTCCACGTCCACTCTTCCTCGTCCCAGTACTTACTTCACGAGTCCCCTGCCTCCAACACAGGACCTTCTTCTATTTCTTTAAATTCCTATAACTCCTCCCCCACATCCACATCACTCAGTTTCATATTACCAAGCCGGAGCATGGGACCTTCCCCGCAGGGAGGGTGAGGAGGGTCGTCAGTACTGTGACGAGGAAGAGTAGACTAGGAGTAATGAAGGAGAAAATACACCGGTAAGTAATCAGAGCATTTCAGGACACCGCAAGTGTTCTTAGAACACATTCAACTTGCCAGAGTAAAATACGGACAGCGTCCTCAGGACACCCCATTTTGTTTATGTACGAACATTTAAGGACACCGCGAGTGTTCTTAGCTCAATTTTAGCTTGCTTGCGAACAAAACGGACACATACTCCGTCCTCAGAACACCCCACCATTTAGTTTATATAGAACATTTCAGAACAGCCGTGTTGTCCGCAGATGAATCGAACACAACAAAAGTGTCTAGCATATAAAAAAAAACAGAACATTGAACCTATCTCATACTCCCCCACCCTCCCCAAACACTCTTACACACCAACACACTCCACTAAATACAATTTTTAATCCAAGTTTCACCGCGCTGTCCGCGGTCGTCCGCGAATGCAAGATGGCGGGCACCACAGAAAATCTGACGCGCTTCACGCACCACGCCGTGGGGATCAGTCACTCAGGTTTCCTGGGTGTGGTGTACAGGAAGAAAGGGCAGCAGGAATGTTGTTAGAAGGCATTGTGAAAGCAGTGACAATGGCTAGGTGATTGAGAAGGCAGAGTGTGTGGATTTGGGGGGACTCTTGAGTACATGGTTTGAAGGTGTATGCAGAGCAGTGTGGATTGGTGGATAATCTTGGATTCCATGAAAGTGAAGTTTCATAATATAGAGTACAAGTGATTAAGTGGGTAGACTTACTTCCATTTTGTACAAATATGGTTCAATCGAAACATACAGGCATTATTATTCTTCATTGTAATTGGATATTTATAATGAGCTGAATTCCCAGAAGTTTCTAAGCGGGGACACGGGGATCAAGCCTACATTGCTCCCTGTCACCTTACTTCCAAGGCAAGCATGTTGCCCCTGAGCTATCTTCCCCAGACGATTGTGGAGGAAACAGTGTGGGTTAGATGTGACTGTAATTTCATTGCAGTTTGAAATGAAGGAGACATTGGGAAAGTTGAAGGAAAAGGAGACAGATGTGGTGGCATTCAAGTTTATTTGGTCCACAAATGTAAAAAGCGAGGTGCAACATCAATAAAGCTGTGTGTTTTTTTCTGCAAGATGTTGGCATGACATCTTTTAATAATGAGAACATTAAAGTTGATATTGACAACATTTTTCGGAGAGATGGAGTCCATCTAACTGATGTAGGTAATCAGATTTTCCTGGAAAACATTCAAAATACTTTGAAGCCATTTTTGTGAAAGTAAGAAGAAATAATAAAATGAAGTAAAATGTTTCGTAGTTCAGTTTATAAAATGAAAAATTGTAAAAACAATATAAGAGCCAAAAACCCGAAAAAAAAGTTATTTTAAGAACCACCATTTTTTAATGCACAACAATTCAAATGATTTCAATTCTTGCACCCCATATCTGCAGACTACCGTGCTGTCCGTTGACTATACAGACTGCAACCTTTTTTCCTTACTTCTATATTTTAACTGTGAAAGGTGGCTCCTAAGGAACCTTTTTGGTTGTGTTTATTTTTGGTTTTATAATTTGTTGGGCTTTTTTGTGTTTTTTCGTGGAGAGGCAAGCTAAGGTGGGGTAGGAAAGGGAGGGAAAGGAGATAAGGAGCACCAACCAAAGAGACAATGGAGCAGGTGGACAGAGGAAGATGTTGGACGGGCCTTACATTTAAGGTGGGGTGCAGTGTTTCTCATGATCCGTGACAGCAGCCTCAAAATCACTCCGAAACGGCTCCCTCCTACAGATCGGTGCTTCACAGTACAATCATGGCACTGTGACCCTCGAAATGTAAGTGTCAACTGCGTTCTGTATGGCTTGTGAAGCTGCCACTGGGATCCTCTCCCCAAAGACATATCCTTTGTGGTAAAAGGAGCAGATGAAGATGATGGAGTGGAGGATGTATTACCTTCCTCAGAGCAGTCGGGTGGTTGGATTTGGTGTGGCGTCTCCTGGTAGCTGTCCCGTAGAAATACAAGCCAAGTTTCTTGCGACTGAGTACTTACACTCAGTGCATAACACCTTGCTTGCACAAGCCTTCCAACAGTTGTAAAAAAATTGCCACACCCAAGACTCATTCAGAGTACTGGAGGTAGGGACTTCCCCCACCTCATCCTCTTCTTCCCCTTGATCCTCATCTGTATAACCGTGGGTGTTCCTCTATCCAGGCCCTCCAGGTTGTTGAGGTGGTGGTGGTGTTGGGGTGGGTGGGAAGGGTTGATGCTCATAATAGATGCCATGATTGTCTCCAACAACTTCTGCAAAACAGATCTGTAAAGCAGGTGCCCTCTCCTGGATAGCCAGATTGAGAAAGAGGAATTGTAATGGGTGGGTCCGTTCAGAGAAGTGGTCCATGGACAGTTGTGTTGTCTGTGAACATCCAAGCCACAAATAGGCCTTCAAAATATGTAAAAAGTTGCCAGATCAACTAAGAATGGGTCTGGGAGCTGTGGAAGGGTAAAGTTCAGCTTGAAACAGCATATATTGTGGGAACATTCACTTTTAAGCTGTCCGCAGCCACGGAAACCGTTCACGGACAACCCCGACACGCCACACAGGTGCGTCACTTCATGATGTCTGTGCCATTCTCAGCCCTGGCAGCCGTCCGTGGACACCAATCGGGTGTGAGACGCAGTGCGCATGCGGCGGTTGCACGTACAACAGACACAGTGTCTGCAGACTAATTAAAAGTGTGTAATGCGAAATCGGACATGTCCGGAAATCACGTCTGTCCGGGGAAACCTCCATTTTCAGTGTGGACACCCCGGGCATTCGTACTGTCTGTGGACTCATAATTGGAGATTTTTAAAAAATAATAATATCACACAACAATATACAACAGTTATAGTACAAAAAGAACATATTTTCATGAAAGGGATGGGGTATCGGAATGGGAAACATAAATAGGAGAATTTGGAATATCTGTACAATAATGATTAGGGGATGATTGCTGGGGACAAGGGGGGCAGATGCAAGAAGGACAGTGATAGGGGGCATTTTTAATTACATTATTTTTCACATATTGTAAAAGCTATTTAAAATCATTACTTATTTCATCCAATTTTGTAGACAAGTTCATGATTTGGTTATGTACAGTTGGGGATAGGGCTTCTCTTTGTGATTCTTGGGATTGTGTATAATTCAATTGGGGCATGGTTTCCTCATGAAAACTGTGTATTGTAAGTAAAATAGAAATGATTATTTTAGTAAAGTGTGTACAAATTACATTATTTGTTTACATTAAAATATGTATTGTGTACCATTAGAGATGTTATCGTCTCACACTTTTCTTCTTTTGGGAAGTTCTCCTCTAAACACTCAAGTGTTGTTTGCCATTTCTGTGAGAAAGAAAAAGTGCTTCTGTCTAATAACACATGTTTATATAGTGAATGCTAATAATAGAGGAATACATACAATGAACTTACTATTTAGTGAAAATGTGTTCTCCAATAAGCACCTGGTGTTAGTCAATCTGCATGCAGAGTTCTGCTGAGGAGCTTATATGAAGTGTACAGTTATGGTTTCTGATTGGTGCGTTCCATTACAATGTGTGCTAAATGGAAAAAAAAAATCGCATTTTGGGCTGTAATTGATTGTACAAATAGGTATATTTGCATGTTGTAAACATCAGTAATGATGTTATGTGCCTGTTTTTATTGGTTCAAAGGTACAACTTTGTTGGGTCTCCCCTGTGACTCGGGGCTTTGTGAATGCCGTCTGACATCCACGGACTACCGCACGGACAGTCTGTAGACTCCATATCGGCCACATTGGGGGTGTGTATAATATAACCACTTGTAGCAGATTAAGGGTGCACTGGTAAAAACCCATGAAATTCACTAAAAAAACTTTGTTAAAGACACGTTATGGTTAAGTTGCACTAACAAAAACTCATGACAGTCAATGAAAAAACATTGTTAAAGAGTCCTTATGGTTACAAGTAAAACTGAAAAAAAAACTTGAAATTCGCCAGTTATGGTAAGCTAAGTAAACATAACCTGCGCCACCTCAATGCACTGGTAATGCTAACACCCAGGACATCAAAGATGACATCACAAATATCATTGATGACATCAAGAATGCCATTGATGACATCATGGATGAAATCCCATATGAAATACATGTTATTAAAAAGTCTCTAAAATCTAATAAACAATTGTGTTTATAATGTTAGTAACAAGATGTCAGGGGTGATTGGGAGACATATCATATACTACTTAATGTATTAAAGAATGTACTCATCTGAACAAAAGATGATATTGGAGTGTTGTTGCTAATACAAGAAATTCATCATACATTGAGTTAGGCAATGGCTGCAGCATACCTTATAGAAGTACAATATTTAAAATGTGGTTATTTTGGATAGTAAAATAATGAATAGTACCTTATGAGAGCTTTGAGTATGATATGATATGTATTTATTTTATTTATTTGTAGTATTTGTTACACGCCCAAACCCAGAGGTATCACGGCCTGGGTTACATAGGAGTGCTTAGTCTGGTGACCGAAAAGAAAATTGTGCAGTCAGTGTAGAATGCAAATTAGATACATTCAACCGTATAGTTCTGGAAGAACTTAGTTACCACAATGGCAAACAGTAAGGCTGATTAGAATTTATTGAACAGCCATGTGATATGATATGGCATTTGTAACGCGCTTATACACAAGTGTTTCAAGGTGCGACGCTGCAAGGTAGAGGGAACAGAGGGAGGACAGAGCCAACAATCTTACTAAGCCAAGTGATATTGAGATTGCGCAAGTGCAAGGGAGGGGTGAGGGGAAAAGTGCCAGGGGTAAGGGGAGGGGGCAGTGCTGTACATAGGATGAAAACAGTAACAAGATGTGCAGCCAGCAGATGGCAGGTGAAAGGGTAAGTGCAGACAGCAGATGTCCAAAAGTGCAGGTAGGGTGACTGTAGGGTTACAGATATAGACCCAAGTGCAAAGGTTGACCGTAGGCAGTGCAGTTGTGCAGCTGGGTGGGCAAGGACCTGGGCCCAAAATCAGAGGGTAATCAGGTGACCAGTGCAGTATCAGACAGGAAATCAGCGGGGGAGAGGAAGAGAGAAGGCAGAACCAAAGAGGAAGGTCTTGAGGTAGTTCCATAACCGGAGATGGCTCTCATGTTTCAGAGAGGCAGGGAGTCTGTTCCAGAGGGAGGCCCCAGCTGAAGAAAGAGATCCACCACCAACTCATTGCTTGGAGATGTGGCTGACCCTGAGGGAGTTGGAGATGGAGGAGCGAAGAGCTTGAGGTAGTTATGAAGAGAGTGTTGGAGGTATTGAGGACCCAGACCCCGGAAGGCCTTGTAGACAATGCAGAGGGTCTTGAACTTAATCCTTGCAGCCATTAGGAGCCAATGCAGAGATTTCAGTACTGGAGAGATATGATCCCTGGGCATGAGGCCAAGGACAAGTCTTGCAGGTTTGTTCTGGATGAGTTGCAGAGGGTGGAGAGTGGAAGCAGGCAGATCTAGAAAGAGGCTGTTGCAGTAGTCCAGCCTTGAGAGAACAGGAGCTCTAGAGACAGTGAGCTTCTGAGGGAAGGAGAGGAAATGAAGAATAACTCTGAAGATGTGCAGTTGGTAGTTTGACTTCTAAGAGACATCAGAGATGTGAGTAGAAAAGGAGAGTGTGGAGTTGAAGATGACCCTGAGGTTCTTAGCCTCACAGGTGCGAACAGGAAGAGGGCCAAGGGAGGCCGGCCAGAGACTGAGAGGAAAGGAGGGTGCAGGTGTGCAAATGAGGAAAATCTCCATCTTACTGGCTTTAAGGCAGAGATTGTTGGTGGCACACCACTCCTGGAAAGCAGACAGAAATCAGAGACAAGAGAAGGAGAAGAGGAGGCAGAGGAGAGGCTGAACATGAGCTGAGTGTCATCCGCATAGCACTGAAAGTTGGAGCAGAGAGCAGCAATGCGGTTGGCGAGAGGTGCCAGGTATTGGTTGAACAACCAGGGAGAGAGGTTAGAAATCTGCGGAACAACACAGGTAGAGAGTGAGATAGAGGAAAGGAAGGATCCAAGTTGGACCAGGGAGGGTCGATCAGAGAGGAACGAGGTCAGCCAGGATAGGGCCTGATCATTGATACCCATGTTATCACAGAGACGAATGAGCAGGATGGCATGATTGACCGTGTCAAAGGCAGAAGAGAGATTGAGTGAGATGAGGAGAGAGGGGAGATTAGAATCAAGGTTAGAGAGCAGGTCTTCACAGATGTTCAGCAGAGCAGGTTCTGTGCTTCTGGCTGCTCGGAAGCCAGACTGATGGTCATGGAGACAACAAGCAGATTCATTGTGAAGATTAAGCTGGGAGATGGCCAACTTTTCCAGGAGTTAGCCCAGGAAAGGAGTGATGGCGATCAGGCGATAGTCAGCCAGGCAGGAGGGGTTGGCTGAGGTTTGCTTGAGAAGAAGGTGCACAAGAGAGTGCTTCAGGGGTGAAGGGAAGGCTCCAGTGGTGAAGGTGTGGTTGAAGAAGTCAGTCAGGGCAGGAGCGAGGGTGTCAATGTGGTCCTTGATGGTTTTGGAAGAACCTGTTTTGACAAGACTTTCATAGATCAGACTTGTCTAGAAACCTTGTCAGGGTAGAACTGAGTAAATGAAGAGAAAGATGGAAGAGAGGTGGCCACAGGGGGGCCAGAGGTAGAGGAGAGAGTAGAGGGAGGAGGAGGAGAAGGAGAGGACCAGCGGGTAGGTAGACAGGATGTCTTGGGTGTTAGAGATGAACTGAGAAGCCAGGGCTGGGAGGGGACAGGAGAGGTAGCGGCTGCAGCAGGATTGTCCAGCTTCTTGCAGATTTTAAAAATCTACCAGAAATCTAGCCATCAGCAACCCATAGTATAGTAATATGTGTATAGCAATTATAGGTAATGCAGGGGGAGCATACAGTATTTGTAATATGGTGGAATGGTGTAACTAAAATGTATATAGTATTTATGATTGTACTACAATTCAGGACAGTGCTCCTTGATGTATTATCCACCTTTGATACTGTGAACCATTGTATCCTTATTAAACCGTTACATGATACCTTTAGCATCATGGACCGGACGCTGGATTGGCTGACCTGCTTTCCTCACTAACCACCCTTCCCAGCTCCAACTGTGCTGTTTGTACTCCACCTCCTCACTCTGTAATTGCAGAGTACCCCAGGGTTTTATCCTAACACAGTGGCAATTACATATCTATTTCCTCTCTTGGCTCACCTGATGTGTTTCTTCTTTTCTCATTTCCAGTGTTATGTTAATGACACATAGTTCTCCTTAAACTTTCCTGAACTAATTTGCTCTCTTAGTTTTTTTATCCATGATTGTCTGACCACCATTGAGGCACTGTGTGCAGCTAACAATGTCTGTCTCAATGCCAGTAAGACAGAGATCTTTCTTATTCTGACACCTGTGCCCTGTTTTTCTCCTACCGTGTGGCTGCTTTCTTTGGGCCTTCTACTCATACTCTGTGAGGTCAAAAACCTTGGGGTTATCTTTAAATATGTTCTCTCTTTTACTCCTTAGATTTTGGAGCCTGTAAAGAAAGCCCATTATTTGAACTTGAAGTCCTTACAGGCATTGTAACATTCCATACCTTCCTCTAGAAGTTGAAAGTCTGTAGAGCCCTGGTACTGCATAGGCTGGACTATTGGAACAGCCTCTTCCTTAACCTCCCCATGTGTTGTCTATACCCCCTTCGGATGATCTAGAATTGACCTGCAAGACTTATCCTTGGCCTGAAGCCCTGGTATGGTATTGCTGCATCCCAAAAAATGTGTCCATTTGGTCTTGCTAATTGCAAGGACTGTAATATGTCCAACTTTGTTTCCCTGAATACTGCACTGCTACAGCGCTCTGCTGCTATAACTCCAATACTCTTCATGTGAAATGCTTTTTGAAAGAGAGTTTGGGGGTCATATCTCTGTCTTTGGCCAGTGTCTCTCTTTGGAACAGCCTTCCTGTTCCTTTTATACTTGAGCTGGACTTCCTTAAATTCTGAAAATACTCAAAACTGTGCCTTTGTGTTCCTGTTTTACTTAATCCCTTCCTTGCTAACTCATACCACTGACACTGACACTGGTGGCATGATCCCTCATAAACCTCACAGGTTTCAGGCCCTATATCTAGTGGACACCAGTACACCCCTCTACCCTCCAGCACTACCTTTGTGAGTGAACCGCCTGGTGGCTATGTACCACAACCTTGGGACTCATTTGCTCCAGCAGGAGGTTTTTGGCCTCCCACTTTGGCATGTCTTGGTACTTTCCATCTGGGGTTCCATGAGCACTTGGTAATCCCTACTCCTCATTCCATTCATGCACTTTGTTTACTGCCCAATGCACATGGGCATTTATAGCAGAAGTGTGTACAGTTGTCTTGGATAAGCAAAGGAAATGCATATGGAAAAGATGTGTACAACCTTTGTAAGTGACTGTTGGTGTGTGGGCGTGTAATATCCTGATAGGGTTATCTGTGGAGTTTTTTTTTAACTAATTGGTGGATATATGTGTGACTGTTTAAAAGCAGGCAATGAAGGAGTGGTGCAAACATAACAGTAAAAAGGGTAGAAGGGCTGTATTGTGTGACAGTGTGCACGTGCAATCCAGTTTTTTTTTTTTTAATAAATCATGGTCTATGGAGGGGATTGCAGAGAATGCAGATAGTCATAAAGGGCCATGGATTGCGGTCCTTATTGTATGTTAGTGAAAAGTATTTTGGGCAGAAAAGTGTTTCTGTGTTTTGTCCTTTTTCTCTAGTATACTATTGTCCATTATTTCAATTAGTAAAGTAGAAAATTCTAATGGGAATGGTGGAGAATCTTATTGAGTCTAACTATTGTACTGAAACATGATTACATAAGCTAATATTGTTATACTTATATTTTTTAACTGTGAAAGGTGGTTCCTAAAGATACCTTTTTTGGTGTTTGTTGATTAAATTCTTTCATTCTTTTGTAGGGCAGGGCGGGAAGGAAGGGAAGGGGCAGCAAGGACAGATATGGAGGGGCAGGTGAACAGGGGACGATGTTGGGCATGCATTAAGGTAGGAGGCAGTGTTTCTCATGCTCCTTGATTGCAGCCTCGAAAGCACTTCAAAATTGCCCCTCCCTGCAGAGTTGTGTGTTGCAGTATATACAAAATACAGTTGTCTTTGAAAGATATGATAACCCTTGCACAGCCTCTTGTAGCTGGTGGGATTTAGTGCACTGCAGGAGTAGCCAGTATTGGCAGTATTGATGGAGGAAAATGATGTACAGGAAGACAGCCTACTACTTCCTGAGAATGGAACAGCCTTTCTCAGAGCATCGCAGTGGTTGGATTTGGTGTGACAACGCATGGCAGTGGTCCCATATGAGTACAGCCTAGGTTGTGCGCGACTGAGTACAATGTTGCACTGAGTGCATTTACCTTGATAGCTTTAGCCTTTGGTACCCAATGGTGGTAAAGAACTGCCACAACCATGATTCTCTCTGGGTGCTAGAGGTAGGCATTTCCTCTACCTCATCATCCTGGTACTCTTGATTGTTTACCAAATTATTGTGCTTCTTCCATTGTCTAGACCCTCCAGCTGGTGGTAGTGGTGGTGGTGGTTGTGGTTATGGCTCCCGGAAATTAAGGATGGCAATAGCTAATGCCATTTCTGAAGATAAATAGCAGTTCTGCTAATATTCTTCCAAGCATTTGCTGTGTCCTAGATTGCAAATGAATAATCAGTCAAAATAGGTGTGGGAGCTGTGCAAAGGTTACATTTCAGATCAGATGGAAAGGCAGTTTCAAACTGTTCGCAAAGTGCGGACGCGTTCGTGAACACATCATCATTGTGCACACGCTCAAGGTCCCGTGACAATGTCCGGAAAGTGTGCGGTGATGTCAGACGTTCGTGAACATCGGCGAACACAAAAGCAGTGGAAAAAGTTGCAAAAAGTGTAAAGTGTTAAAATATTGTTAGGAGGTGGGTAATGCCACAGTTTTAAGTTAAAACTGTGTACATAGGTAGCAAATGTGGCTATATTGTGGTAAGTATTATATGAAGAAGATGTAGCAAATTAGGGTGCACTGGAAGAAAGCCAGGACATTCAGTGAAAACACTTTATTAAAGGGACATTATGGTTAAGTTGCACTAATACAAATCTATGAAATTCAGTGAAAAAAACCTTGTTAAAGGGAGGTTATGGTAAAGTTGCACTAATAAAAAGCTATGAAATTCAGTGAAAAAAATGTTGTTAAATGGACGTTATGGTAAGCTAGGCAACCATAACTCACACCACCACTGTGCACTGCTAAGAATTACAAACAGGACATCTAAGATGGCATCACAAATTAAATTAATTTTGCTGAAAAGTTCCTACAAGGGGTTATGTTTACATTGTTGCTAACAAGATGTCAGGGGTGATCATGAGACCTCTCATGAAATATGTAATGTATTAAAAAATGTACTCATCTAAACAAAACATTATATTGAATTGTTGTTGTTAATACAGAAATGTAATAATACATACACATAGACAATGAAACTGGAACAAGGAGTTTTAACAAGGTCCAGAAAGCATCTTTTTTTGCAAATGTGAAAAGGGATGAAGCCCATGTCACAGGGAGTGTGGCCAATGGCCATGAACAAGCCATGTAGAGTAGGCCACTGTCCCGTTATTGAGCAATAGTGTCTGCAAGGCTAAGCTATAGGCCACGCCCAATGTTTACTGTGGGTTGATTTGTGGGGCAAGCCCCATGGTTGAATCTCATGTTCCAGGGAGTATGGTCAGTGATAATAGCCACAAGTCACTGACCGTGGCCCACGGTACTGTTACAGTACAGTGGGAACTGCACCAGGCTACAGGATAGGTCCAGTGGCTATTGTGGGTGGCTTGGTGGGGGGTCATAGTTGATCCTTGTGCCCTAGGCAATTCACCATTGAATTGCATCCCAACATATGCTACTCAAAGTAATATATGTCAGCATGCACTGCAAAAATATGTTTGTTAAAGAGAGTAGAATTATTAATAAGTTAAAGACAGTGCTGGAACATCATGAAGTTTAGTTATAATAATGATTGAAACTCAGTGAAAGCACTTTGTTAAAGAGACATTTATGGTTAACTTGCACTAATAAAACTCGGTGAACTTCAGTGAAAAACATTGTTAAATGGATATTATGGTCAAGTCACTGTAATAAAAGCCTTTGAATATCTGAAAAACACTTTTTTAAAGGAATTTTATGGTTGCAGCACAAAGTTACAAAAAGTAGACGTTTACCAGTTATAGTAAGCTATGCAACCATAACTGTGTGCATTGCTCAGGAGTCAAATATGGCATCACAAATGACATCACATATGACATCACTGAACTTTGTGGTGCAGGTATTGCTACCAGCAATTGATGATAGGTATGAATGTCTCTCATGAACTAGTCCATGTATCACAAAACATGTGTATTCAATGTGTCTAGTGAAGTTCTATTGATAATATAGTTATCTAAAAATTCATTAATACAGGGGCAATGACTGCAGGTGGTAACACAGAAGTATAATATGCTTCATCTGGTAGATTTGATCAACTGAATTATAGGTCAAAGGCTATCAGGATCTTGAGTAATGTTAAACTTGGTGCCAAGGCCTAAGTATACAAGAAATATTAGACACATTGGTGCACAGGCAGGTAACAAATACAATTACCAGAAAATGAAACTAAAATTACAGTCAGTCAGCCTTCATATGTAGCACCTTAACAGTATAATTCATTGCATGCTTTGAATGTGGTGCATTCAGGCACACTTCTTTGGTTTTCAATTTTTACATTTTGTGCTGCAACAATAGAATTCCTTTAACAACGTTTGTCCACGAATTACAGGGTCACTGATAGTGTTATGGTTAAGTGGACTTTTCCATAGGAAGAGCAGTTTTTGGGTGGCTTATAACTTTGTCACCATTCAATGAATGTGCTTGAAACTTTACAAAAGAAAATACCTCCCTTCCCCAAGTTCAAGACAGTTCCACAAAGTTTTGAGTTGTCTTCCCCAAAGATAGAACACAGTTCCAAAAAGGGGTCTCGAGGTTGCCTTCTTCAAGACAACCACAATGTCTCGGGATTACCTTTCCCAAGAAAACAACACTGTTCTAAATAATTCTTGGGGTACCCTTCCCCAAGAAGAGAATACAGTTCCACAATGGCCTCGGGTTTCTTTTCTCCTAAGACCTCACCAACACTTACAAGGTCTCGAGTTTCCATTCCCCAAGACTTCAGCTTGCTCGGCTTGCCAACTTATACTTAGTTCAATTTCTCAGTAATCAAAACCAGTTCCTGGTCAGCTTTTCACTCCTTCTGGTTTCTTGACAGTTCATACAGATTGCTTTCTTTTGCTTCAGTTGAGCAATCTCGTTCATACACTTGGATTTGGTCCCTCTATGTTTATTTGGCTTTCACAGGATATCACAGTCTAGGGGCAGTTGTTGGACCACACAGTCCAACCATTACAGGTCACACAACCAGTAATGCTAAGCTTGCTTGCTCACACAGGTTCTTCTGTAACTGTAACTGTGTTCTCGTTCATATTCACTTGGCTTTCTCCTTGCCAGCCTCTGAGCTTTTATTCTGTTGCTCAAAGTTAATCTTATTTGTAATTTTGATTACAAACCATTGTGTTAGGTTCATCATACTTTTTATATGTTTTTGTACACTCAGCATTTACTTTTGCCCTGCAACAGCCCCCAGTAGCGCCCAGTTTCGAGTGTTTCCTCTTGTGTACTCACCGATCGCTGGCATCTACTCTGGGTAGCTGCTTTCTCTTTTCTGCTCCACCGATATGTTTCCTTTTGGACTGGAGACCCTGCTCGTACTTCGCTCCACTCTCGGTGGCTTGCCGGCAGCTTTGCTTGCTTCCCGCAGATTCTGTTGGTAGCTTTCAGCTACCAGATTACTTCCATGTCCGCAGATCCTGCTATGGACACCCGACCAAGAGGCTCCCACAGCTGTGGCCCTCCCACTGCCTGCCTGGACATCAGTTTCACAGCTCCTTTCGGATACTCACCAACATTCTGGCCTCCCAGCTGGACCATACATGATTGTCTCATTGATAAGTGGTGCTATGCATCATATCAAGCTCTTTATAAGCAGGACAAGTATCACCAGAATACGTAGAGGGTTCAGTCCCTGTACAATGTTGCTGATTTTATCTTCTGTGACTTGATGGAGTTGAAATTTGGTTGGTACAGAGGAATTGGTTGAGGAATGTTCTATTGGGACATTATCCTCGAGCAGGGAAGGAATAGGAAGGCCATATAGGAATTTTTGGCAGATCTTAATGGTAGCCTGGTATAGCTCAATTTCCCCATAAAATTCATTCTGGATTTTTAAGCACCAGAAGTCACTTTTTTCTCCTATGGTGCCTAACCCTTTTTTACATTCCAATTCTTTGAAGATGGAACACAATTCTATCTGACTAGATTTGGCATTGGATATCCTTATATTTTAAACATTCCTTTTAACATATAGAATATCATGTATGTAACTAGCTTCCACAAGCTGGTATTTGGACAGTGTTTCCTGACAATAACTATTCCAATTGTTCCATTAACTAAACCTTGTTCAACGTCAAGGTTACATCTAAGTATACTGTGCACTTTAGTCAGAGAGTTAATACTTTTTCCATTCCAGATGTGTTTGAGATACATTTTCCAAGCTTTTTTAGACATGCCGCTGCTTGTTGACACACAGAGAGTGTGATGCCATGCACTTCTAGTTTGTCTATGCCGCTGATCTTGACTCTGGGTTACACTTCTTTTTTTAGCATTGTTTCATTAAATTGATCAAGTTCTGAAAGTGTTGGCATTACACACATGTATTCTTTCTTTTGTTGTGTTAATGTTTCCATTACATCAGGGGCAGATTTCTTTTGTCCTTATAGCGCATTTAACAGTCTACATTTTTGGAATGATTTTCAATGTTCATTAAGTGCACCAATACTTACACTCTTTAAAATGTCAGCATATGTTGGATCAGCAGACTAAAACATGTTTTGTGCAAGCTTTCTATAGTGAAAATGACAGGAAGGTTCAGGAAGGATGAGAACAGAAGGAGTTATGGAATCAAGATTAGAGAGCAGGTCTTCAGGGGTGTTCAGGAGAGCAGTTTCAATGGTTCTGGCAGCTCTGAAGCCAGACTGGTGGTCTTGAAGACAACCAGCGGATTCAGTGTATTGGAAAATTTGGGAGATGGCCAGCTTCTCCAACAGTTTGCCCAGGAAGGGTATAATGGAGATAGGGTGGTAGTTTGCTGGAACAGCAAGGGTCGGCAGAAGGCTTTTTGAGGAGAGGGTACACAAGGGAGTGCTTTAGGTGTGAGGGGAAGGATCCACTGCCAAAGGAGTGATTGCAGAAATCAGCTAACGCTGGAGCAAGGGAGACAATTTTGTCCTTGATAGTTCTGGAGGAGTAGAGGAGCACCTGTTTGGATGAGACCTTCATAGAGTGGACCTGTCTAAAAACCTCATCAGGTGTTATGGGAGAGAAGGAGGAGAGTAGGAGGGGATGGGGTGAGGGGCCAAGGGAGGCCTGAGAGTGGGTGAAGGAGAAGGGTGCAGAGTAGAGGAGAGTGAGGGCAAAATGTCCTGAGTTTTAGAAATTAAATGAGAGGCCAGAGTAGTGCAGAGTGCCAGGGAAGGCAGAGGAGAAGTGGAGACTGCAGTAGACTTGGCCAGTTCCTTACAAATTGGAAACGTTCAGCCATGTTGCTAGTGGCCGTAGAAATGCAGATTTTCAAATAGGCCATGTTCTTTGAGCAGATAGAGAGCCTGTATTGCCTTTGGAGCAGAAGGCAGGCCTGTTTGTCAGAGGATGTGCTTGATGCCTGCCACTTCTGCTCAGCTGCTCTGCTCTTGCGTGTCAGAGCGACCGAATCAGATTCATACCTAGACTTGCACTTGGAGGCAGATTTCACGTGTGCATCATGACAGGGGCAAGGATATCCAGAGTGTTGGAGATGGAGAGTTTAAGTTTAGTAAGGACTGGGCCAGAATGAGAGTCAGTGGTAGGAGTAGGAGGGGGAGTGAAGGGGGGGCAAAAGCAGCAACTGACTCTCACTTCATAGGTTGAAGGACAGAGAAGGAGACTGGCAGTGCAGGCGGGTGCTTAGCCAGAGGAACCTGGAGGCTCAGGTGACAGGAAATGAGATCATGGTCAGACTAAGACAGTAGAGTAGCGAGAGGGTTGACAGGGATGTCTAGAGAGATGGGAGCATCCGCATGTGTGTCCAGCTGAGTGTGTTGGATCGGTGGAAAGAATGGAGAGGGAAACAGAGTCACAGAGGTTGCAGAACAACCCAGAGTTTATATCATGGTAGTCAAGGTGAATATTGAAGTCTCTGAGGAGGATAGGTTTGGAGGAAGAGTCAAGGAGAGAAGAAGTGAGGTTAGCCCATTCAGTGAGGAAGGGGGAGACCTGGCCAGGGGGCCTGTAGACTCTAGCCAGGGTCAGAGAGAGGCCAGGAGAAACAGCAAGCCTGCAAACAAGACATTCAAAAGAGGAGTAGGCCCAAGTGGCAATGTTAGTGGGAGGGACCCACTCAGGGAAGATTAGAGCACCTCCGCCCCCGGCCAGGTCAGGCCTGGGCTCAGAGAGGATATAGTAGCCCTCAGGGAGTAGAGTGTCAAAACTCTTAACAGAGCTGGCAGTGCACCACATCTTGGTGAGAGTGAGGACATCTTGGTCGAGGTCTTTGAGGAGGTGTCAGATATCAGAGTAGTGTTTGACAGCAGAGCGAGAGTTGAGGGTAGCTAAGTGGAGCAGGTTGCCACTTTTGAAGGTGTTCTGCCGAGGGGAACAAGAGTGTGGTATATCCATCAGGTGGCGGGAGGGCCAGAGGGTTGGCAAAAGGAGGAAAGGAAGAAGAAGGGAGGAAACTAATGAGAGACAGTAAATGCTGATTAAGAAGGAGGAGGTTGGGCTGAGAGTCTTCAACCATGACAGTGACATTTTGGTAGACATTAATGATGACCCTAGAGGACAGGAAGAATGTCAAGAATACCTCCCAATTGGTGCCACCATTAATGTGAGAGGAAGAGAAAGGGGAGAGGATAGAGACCATAAGGGGAATCCATAGTTCAGGTGAAGGAACAACAAAGAGGATGTTGGTGTGAGTCTGCCTGGAAGAAGCATTGACATAAGTGTCAGCGATGAGTAGGCCTGGATTTGAGACCAGAAGATCCTTCTTGAACTTTTTCCTTCCAGACTTCGTCAGTGGGATAGGATAGGTGATATAATAACATTTGGAGAAGATAGGGGACATAGAGAGCACCATTGAGGGAGAGTGCAGAGAGGAGGAACAGGGGAAGAGGGAGAAGCTGAAGAGCACAACACCAACTACAACAAACAGCAATGAGACAACTAGAGTCAAGTGTCCACAAAGGGAAAAAGGCCTAGGTTACACCATATAGCAGAAGCATGACACTTAGAAGTGAGCTGTCAGGACAGGGGGAAGACCGCACATGGAGGGAAAGAGGGAGACACCTATTTTGTAATCACAGCAGCAAATGCAAGAACACACAGATTTGACTTTCCTAGAAAAGAGGGAAAAAGCCTAATTTTATTTCAAACACAGCATCAAATGCAAGAACACACAGATTTGACTTTCCTAGAAAAGAGGGAAAATGCCTAATTTTGAACACTACATCAAATGCAGGAACACACAGATTCAACTTTCTAGAAAGGGGAGAAAAACAGGCTAATTAAGAAAATTCAGCAATGCCTTGTAAGTATATCATACAACTGCCAAGTGCAGCAGACTGCAGTATTAAATGATAGATGTAATCAGAGAGGAGTGCCAGTTAAATAGGGAGCAGTAATGGCTGTTTCCCTGCCTGCACCTTTCTGACCTTGTCAATCGCTGCTGGTTTATGGTCCCACAAATAACACTTGTATTAAAAGGTCGTTACATATGCCTCATTGTCCACCCAGGGACACAATGATGTTCAGTATTACTGGGCCTAATAACAGAGAGCCATGGATATGTAGTAACCCCACTGTTGCCAGTAAAACTGCTGATGTGTGATATGTTATACAAATTGCAGTGCAAAATGTACTATACTCCTGACACAGTGTTTTTAGATATCCCCGGTGAACATGTGGAGGAAGTGATTGGGATGCTGCAAATAGAGCATTAAGAGAATCAGCAGAAGATGGCCGAGTAGCAGGACATTGGAGAATTAGAACAGCTATTAGCAAAGGTGCCTCAGAAATTGTGGTCAAGACATGCGAATAAATCGGGATTGATACTTAATAGAGAACCGGAAGGTAGACACTTCAGATCTGTTTACCATAAAACCACACGTTTCATTACATTCTAAAGCAGAGGCAGGCATCTCTTTGCTAATACATGTGTTGCTCTAAAAGGAAATACACTTGCGAGCCGCTAATCGGTGCAATACTCAATTTTTACCCATAAGGAACCTGGCTGAGATTGTTTATTCATTGTTACAGGAATTGAGGGCAGTCAGTGAAGTGGTTTTACCACCATTCAGGGTTGTCCATAACCCAGCTACTATGCGTTCCTGGATAATGCCTACTATGACACATATCAGGGTCATTTATGGATGTCGGGTCGCCTTCTCTGCTTCAATTCACCCAGATAGCCAATTCCATGTTTGCCTTCATGCATTTGCGGGCCCATTAACCACAGAGGCACATCGAAAGCCCAACCCTCTTCAGTCAAGGCTGAAAAAGGATTTAGATTACATTAAATTCCCGGGAGGTTCGATACTTGTACAGCACGTGGATGACTTATTTGTTCCGTCTCGCGGATAGTAAGCATTTAATGTCTTTAAAGAAAAACAAAAAAAAAAACACATTAGTAACCTCACCCCCTTTTACCTTTCCTCGGGCCACATCCGCAACACGTTATCAATTCGTGCTCTCTACAGACAAAGCGAACATTGACAGGTTGACCTCGACAAGGATCACACGTCGCCTATCAAAAATTATTCATTTCAAAACAAACATGGCACTTCACAGTGCTGAAATGAAATTCCCGGCTAACAAAATAAAAGACACTGAGAGAATTTTTTTTTCTCTATTGTGAGGTAGGTCTAGAGAAATGTCTTAAAGCTTATAATAAAATAAAATCTGGAAACTTCGCCTTGAGAGACTTGCATGTAATGCTCTCTAAATAACCTCCATAGGTTAAGAGGCATGCCAGAAGGGATTGAGGGAGATGGACATTCTAATGGAATACATTATGTTTTCATTGAAGGGCTGTTTTTGAGGCACTCAATTGAACCATCGAGGACAAGTTAGAGGTGGAAAAAATATCAAGAGTTTGTAAACGGAAGAAGAGTGCCAGCACCCCGAGACAGCTTACAAAATACTCCAGGAAGAACCACCTGGGTTCTCTTTCAGAGGTTAGTGATTTTCTGATTGTTCTCATTGAGTCCATTTGCAAACATGTAGAATTTGCAAGATATGTCATTGTTTTGCGACGTTGCAGTAAATACGCTGAGTTATACATGCCATATCATATCAATTCCTTGTTTTTGTGACATTGTTTTGTGTAATTCAAAACCTATCGGTGTAGGTACATGACGTGTTCATTGTATGAGCACACTTTCATGATTGTCTAGGGTTGGGTTCTTATTTAGAAGCTGGTTTGCGTGTTTTTTTCGTTATTCACATTACGTCACGATAGAAGAACAAGTATTTCATGTTGTCCTTAAAAATCAAGTGCGCCTTAGGTAAATGGTCAGAACTGAACCAGCATGTTTAACTGAAACATAGAACATAAATGTACCCCTACCAGCTGCAGGCCTTGTTGATGAAAGTCCGAAACCACTTTTGAAGAGAAATGAGAGGGTGGGCCTATGCTGTCAAGAGTACTCCTGATCGATATCAGGTGTGAACAGGTGTTGCAAGGATATCAGCTTAAAGAGGTCACTATGCTATATGCAGGTGCTGCAAGCATATCATTTTAAAGAGGTCATTATTCTCTTTATTTTTCTCGCGCTATCTCTCTCTCTCCCCCTAGTGTCTCCTTTAAGCTGATATCTTGGAGCACCTTTTCACAGCTAATATCGAACAGGGACACCCTTAAACAGTATAGTCATGTTATGAAAAAACGGTAACAATATACCAGCATCATTACTAGCGCGTCACTGTTGATAAAGTTCCTGTCAGTGCTACATTGCTGTGCCATAGGATCCTTTCCAGGCACTGTTGCCATGGCAACAGGAATTTCACAGCTTACTTTGAGCAAGATACTACATTCGGTTTTAGAGGGAGTGCTGGTAGACAAGAGGGTGTACAATCACTTTGCAAATGAAATGCTGCATTGAAGACAGTAAAGACCTTGTTTTACAGCTTGACTTTACTCTAAAATGTGCCTTAATTAACCATATGCAATGCTGATTGATCCTTATTGTGCCAGTCGACATATTGGGAGAAACAGTACAATCACATGCTTTCTGAATTTGCACATGATATGTAATGCAGATCTGGCGGTGGCACATTGCTATATGCACATGAGGCATACACCTCGTGGCAGCAGCTCGTTCCAAAACACAAAGTTAATGCTGCACGTCCGGACTGGTTGCTAGGTAAGTGATTGTCTTTCCAATACCTGTCTGTACAATTATGTGTATGTAGGCGATGATGAAAATGTACATGATGTTTTCATGTTTTACAGTGCTTACTACTAAAGCCAGTGGCTCAGTGGACTACAGGGACCGCGTTTGACATCATGGTCACAGGTTCGAATCCTGGCAGGTCCACTCAGCCCTTCGTCCTTCCAAGGTCGATAAAATGAGTACCATTAGGTTGGGTAACAATACATATCTATTATTAGGGACAAAATGCCCCTTCAGGTTTGAACGTGTGCTTTACGAATGCGTCTATTATGTTATGGCTTGGAAGGAAAATCCTACATTTATAAAGTATCTGGGAGCAAAACACAAACACTGTGCGCATCTATACTAAACACACTTGAGAAAGAGCATCTAGCATCCTGAAAAGTAGATTCTGAAGTTTATTTTGCATGTGTTTTGAGGAGACCTCTTGTGCTTTTCACAAGAGGTGTGTCAAATCATGGCACTGTTTTGTGTGTTTCACAATATTGCCACTTATAGAAACGCCACATTTCAAGTTGAGGAAGAAAAAGATGCAGAAAAGGGGACATTGGATGTTCACTTGCACCGTGGCACCATGGCTCGGTGACATTTTGATTTGGGCATATCACTACTACAAAGGGTGTATGTAACGTGTGCAGAGCCCAAAAACGTAACATAGCTTGTCATAAATACTAGGGGCTCGATTCATGGAATGTATTGCACGGTGCAATGTCACTTTGCACTGCCAACACACACTCTGATTCGTGGAACTGTGCAAAGTGTATTTCTGCAGTGCAAAGCCATTGCAGTAACTGTGTACTGCAAAAGTGACACTGCAAAAATACACTTTGCACTGTTCCATGAATCAGGGTATATGTTGGTAGTGCGACGTGATTTTGCAGCAGTGAAAAATAACTTTGCATCGTGCAAAACATTCCATGAATCGGTGATGTGCACTGCATGTCATTTGCACATTGAGGCTCCGATTTTGATGTCAGTGCAATTTGTGGTTACATGATGGAAGTACAACAGAATGCACTGCATATGCACATTCGATGCACTGTCAGACTGATTTTACATGGGGACCCCTGTATTAGCGCTGTTGGGTGATCCCTACCAGAATTAGGGATTGCCAGGCAGAGATTGCCCACAATGGTTTAGGCGTGCGTTTCCTGCAATGCGATGGTGCAGAAATTGGGCTCAAAATTATACCAATATCACCCAAAAAGTTTCTTGGAAATTCCAAGCCCATGCACGTGAGCATCGACCAAGCTAGTCTCACATTTCTACACACCAATATGTTCCAGTGACCGGAAAGTTATGCACGTGTGTTAGGCCGCAAGGGAAAGTATAGCCAGGAGAAGAAAGAAGTGCATGTGTGGGAATAGGGTATACAGCACAATACAGCCCAAGCTGACCATCCATGAGAGGGTAAGTGTGGTAGAATTATGGCAGACAAGAGACATCAAAGAGACATGGAATTAGACATACTTGTGGATGTGTGCAGTAGGTTATCTATCACTGGACTGTGCTGATTTGGGAACTGCAGACACACTCTGATATATGGGACTTCATCTGCTTTGAGGATACTGTTGTATCCTTCACTAGGAGTGGTGGTGATGATCTTGAAAAACGATAAAATGACCTAAATAGGTGTATGATTGAGACGTGCAAATCTGTCTTTTTTTGCAAAACCTCTCAGGGTGAAAATGACAGCAACCAGTCAAATGATTTCCTACACACAGATGTTTTTGTATTATGTGGATTTTTTTTTAAATAAATGCGTGTCTTAACGTTTTGTAAAGGTTTGAATAAACCATATACAAATAAACAAACAAATAAATAAATGATTAAGGCAGTGATGCATATGAGAGCACTCTAAGGGTATGTGTCGGAATACTAATCCAGCCAGCCCATAGGCAGACGTGGAAAGTAATGCAATCATACTTAAGCAAATTGATTCTGAGGAGGTGGTCATGTTAAGAGGTACAGGGCCTCTTGAGTAGAGTAACACTGTAACATTATTAGGCGTGAGAGACATGCTACACAACAACCCCATAAAACACTCTAATTCGCTTGGATGTTATATAGCAAGAAACAAGCACACAGATACGTCCAAAAACTAGGCAAAGTTCACTAGTGACAAGCAATGCCACTGCGTGCTGGAAGGGATTCAATAATGAACACGAGGGCCATTTGTCAGGACAGGAAGAGTTGTACGTCTCAGGAGGATAGCTCAAGGGGCAAAGTGCTCGCCTTGGAAGCAAGACGACAAGGAGCAAAACAGGTTTAGAAACCTCTGAGTATTTAATTAGTATTTAATTAATTATATAAATAACCTATCATATCATATCAATTAAAAGAGTCTGGGGGTTGGGTGATTAACAGTGAATACAAGTATCAAGGCCGCAAGTTCTTCTTAACAACAAATTCCATCTTCCTGTCATTTGCTGCAGAACACCATGGATGGCCAAACTCAGGCTGTGAAGCTGATGGCACAGTCTTTGGTAACACTGAAAAAAGACGTTTACATGTGCACTAAAAGGAATATTACCTACTTAGAATCAGCAATTATGACAATGTTGCAAAAGAGAAAGATCTACACCATAACACCCAGATCCTCCGTTTTATCTAAAACTCCAGATGTTTCAGATGATTCTACAAACAGTGGGTGACAGATGAATGGGACAGACCAACACAGAAGGTAAGAGGACTCAATGGCCAGAACAGGACAAACTGAAATGCATTGAATTTAAAAGGATGCATGTGTTTCTGGAATTGCCTTATTGCACAGGTGCAGCATTTCTGTTTATCACCAATGGTCCTAGAGCCCTAAATAAATCACACTACCTGCAGCACATGTTTAAGTGGATGATGCGTGCCCTTGACTTCACCCACACAGTGGAAGTTACCAAGGCTCTGGTCTGTTAATGATTAACTACTGTAATAGTGTTTACCTGGGCCTCCCTAAATCTCTACTGCATGTCCTGCAGGTCCTCCAAAAGAAGGCAATAAAGGTGTGTCCATAGGTAATATCCCAAAGGCCACAATATTCCTGTTTTCAAATCCCTTTACTGGTTTCCAGTGGATGGTGGGTATTCGCCTTCAAATCCATGTGCATTAAATATCGATTCTACCGGGGTCTGAGTCCTCATTACCACCAGGACAAAACATAATCTAGATACTGCACAGCTGCCACCCTTACATCTTCTCCCTTTACATCCATAACTCTGTTTATACATAACAAAAAGAGGCGAATACCTTTTATGTAATGCAGTCACTAGCTTTAGGAATCAACTCCCACTTTCACTCAGCGAAAAGGAAAATATGCATGTTCAGGAAAAGCCTAAATACGCACCTATTCAAGACAACCCTTTGTCAGGGGAGAAACCTACCAGTCATCCCGGATTGTGGTGGATCAATTTACTAGTGACTACAACCATTAAGGGTAGAACACTAACCCTGCCCTATGTGCCTCACACACGAGTCTCTTGCACTTTTGTTTTGAACCATTGCTGAACTCTTTTTGAAATTGAGCGTTCTACGTGATTTGCACACCATTGTGTCTATAATGCTTGTGGAAGTTTACAGTAAAGAATGTGATAATACATCTATATGCATTCACCCAGCATCTACTCACTGGAAATAGGGTCTCCATCTAGTGATCTACTATACAGAGTTCAGAGGGGTGCCTTTGTTTAATGTTTCGGCTCATCAGCGATAGAAAAAAAAATCCACGCAGGTCTTTTGCAGCAAAATATGATTGTATCAGCGGATGACTGCAAGAGCTGAGGAATGAGACCAGAAGAAAATACCTTATCAGTTTTAAACAACAATCCACACAATATTCTCTGTTTCCCAAAAACCTTTTTGCTAACAAGTAAGATACAGCGATTACATATAACAGCGGCGGGTTCTAGACAGTTTCAAGCCACATGATTGGGGTTATTAAAAGAGAATGAAGGCAACATGCTGTAGAGAAAAAGTGGTCATATGAAGTGTATTTCACTAGACTACAATCTCACTCTGAACACCTTTCAGGACAATTATCTTGACAAGTGTTGGCGTTTACTTGGGTATGACATTTAAAATGTACCCAAATTGCAATTGGGATACTAGCCACCAATGCATAGCATCCTAAATACTCATTGAATTCAGGAGCAAATAATCAAAATCCCAAAATAAGGAACCTCATTGCTAGATTAATAGCTCCATCACTGGCATTAGATGGAGCCTTGTCTAGGGGTTTGAAAATATTCAGGTTAACTTATTCCACTGCTCATAACAACTCCGAAGCTCGGGATTCATATATCTGGAGCAGCCAAGATATCAGCATCCAAAGTGTTACTGCCCTGCTGCTTGAAGAAATACTGCATTCATCTACCCAGACTGAAACCCTGATGACATCTAACTACCTCATTCGATTCAGGTGTGAATATGTGATTACTCACCAATCTTTGTCCTGCGTTGTTTGCTGTTCTAACTTGCCGTGAAGCAGCCAGTCACCTAGATAGCAATGAGCTTAATACATTCCTCTTTATAAAATCACACCATGGATAGGCTGTGTGAAAACCAGAGCATGTAAGCTTCGGTGATGGGGGCTGATTTCCATGCTATACGTTTAAAGCACAGATTTAGGAGCAATTGTACTTTGTAATAATTCACATGTATCGTTTATGAATTGGTGGAATCACACTAAGGTGGCATGCATGCTCAGCTTGATGACCACTGTCCATTCACTCAGAAGCATTATAGGAGGCAATCTTTGCAAAATGTTTACTTTTCAGTGGCCATTCTTGACTCTTTGATTGACCCCTTCAATGTCCACTTGTATCAGTGATAACATAAGTTAGATCTAAATACCCAGTATGTAACAAAGCACTGAATTCAAAGTCTGTATTCTCTAGGAGACCACAATTAGCATCTTTAACAACTTTCTGCTTTAAACATTGATGTACTCCTCAGGCACTGAACATGAAGGACCTGAATCTGCAGAGGACATAAAGTCAATTTGATATTCTCAGACATCTTCAAGAATATTGAAAATAGCTGCATTATCCAACCTCTCTCCCTACAATGAACTGCCCAGCAGGTGGAATTGTAGGCTTGAGTATAGAATGGTTGATTTGCACAGAGCAAGGACATTAAAAAATTCAGCATTTAAATACTTCACACAGCATGGGGGATGTAGGAGCAAGAAGCTGGGTGCATTGAGCTTCTCGTTAAATTGAATTGTGTGTCTTTCATCTTCAATATTCCCTTTGAAAACCACATTCAGAAGTGGCACAGTGATCCTTTGGCATAAATGGGGTTATTTAAGAGCATGCCCCTTTCAGCTACATCAATTTCCTGATCTGGAATCCAAAAGGAATGTCTGGTTTCAAACACAAATGAGTCCAGTCAGTAATGAGCGTTAAACACGATTAAAAGTGATATGTGTTACTATCTCTCCCCAGTGTTCAGTCATATAAAGGCACTGCAGATCATTCTATCAGCTTATTGAACATCTTTCAGGAGAGACTTAGGCCCAAACATGAGTAATAACAATCAAAGTCCATTACAATTGAGCATATGCGGTTCCACTTGCTTATTCCCAAGGACCAAAAGGATTGCCTTTTCTGATACCATTGTTGGCCACTGAGGTCAACTTTCCACATGTATTCTAGAAGATTGGATTCTGCTCCTCCCTGAGCATAGATTCTGGCCATAAATGCTAGGATTTAGTCCTTTATCAGTTCCTTCAAATCTAGTGATGCCACTTTCTTCATGGCCTCATGATTAGGGCGCATGACTACTGATCTTACATCTTTAATCAGCCTTTCTGGATAAGATCATAGATCATATAAAGCTCAATCAAAAGTACAATGTGTTATTCTGATTGGAAATTCAACCTCTGGATTGACAATCAAGATAATAATCAAGGCAATGAAGTTATCAGCAATGTATGCTGTCTGCGTTTTTTTGCAAATTATCAACTGTCCGACCCACAGCACAGATCACATGGGAGAATTAACCTTTACACTTGGTGTAAAGACAGGAGGGGGTATCTGTACTTCTGCCCCCTATATGTTAGGGTAAAGGCACAGAACACCCCTGCAAGGCTCTCAATTTGGCATAACATGGTGGTCAGCCAGGCTTAAGCTTTCAGAAGGTGATGCAGGCAGGTTCTTAAGTACAGTGTTTCCCCAAAGCCCGCACAAAGGAATGTCCACACAATATGTTAGGTGATAACACAGCTTCTTTATATAAAATCAGTTTGCTACCTCTACCAATATACATATAAAAAATAACACTTGTTCAAAGAATGGCAAACATATACACGTTATGTGGTGCCACACATTACTTAAATCCAGTAAAAGATGCACTAGCTACAAACAGTTTTAAATATGCAGGTGGATTCTTAAGTTAGGTGTAACAGCATAGCATAGTATAGAAAAGCAGGTTAGGTATGAACAGTAGCAGAATGCCTTCTTTAGGCTAGACAAGTACTTCTGAGGGAGGATCCCCCACCTAGGCAACCTGTAATGAACACGTTAGGGAGTTACCGTGATGGTCATGAAATCAGGGGCACAGGCATGCAGGGGTCACATGCACAGGAGACCTGTAAGGATATTTGGCGTGTTACAGCACAGAGTACAGCACTACTGCACAGGTAGCAATTTTTTTTGATGCAGCACCAAATGCCTATGGTGCATTGCTATATGTGTTACCAGATTAACAAGGAAAGACAGGCTATTCAGTCAAAAACGATTTTAACATATAAGATGCAAATCTATTTTTACAGTTAAAAGCACACGTGCACATTCAAAAATGCACACCATTTTTCACCTGAAATGCCTATGGTGCAAGAGACACATTTGAAAATTAATAACTAACATTACTCATAAATAACCTGACTAATAAAACTGAATTTAACATAACCCACTAATAAAAATGTGTCTCCACTGCAGAAATAGGCCTACTCTGAAAGTGAACTTTTAAACGCACATTCATTTTTTTTTTCGTTTTCTCTGCTGCTCTGTCCACATAACTACAGGAAGCAAAAGGGCTCGAAAGAACAGGAAATCAGTTGGTTACAAAGTATTACTATAAAAATGAGCCATTGTGTAGAGAGGGAGGAGATGGCATGATTGATTCTGATTGGAGCAGCGTCATAGCAAGTATCATGCTAGAGGCAGTGATTAGGGTTTTGCTGGGGGGAGTTTGAGGAGAGAGGGAGAACAGGGGAGATTTGGAGAGCTGGGAGAAGGACCTGTTTTTTCCTGGTTGGAGCATTTCTGCTGAAAAAGCTGAGAGTTCCAGGCAATGACCCCGGTTTGAGAATGAAAGGCGCTCGTTTTCACTGGGGTTAATCTTCAAGGGAGCCACATTCAGAAAGAGAACAGCTGAAGAAAACTCGGGCTGAACAGATAAGGTAATTACATAAGTGTGGGAGCTGAGTGTGTACGAGAATATTCAGTCAGTGTAGGAAAGGAGATTCCTGTGCCTTAATCACATGTTAATGTTGCCAATTGAGTTCTTTTCTCCGCCACTCTCTTTTCAGTGTATCACAGACAATGCTATTACTGTGCTATTTTATTTATTTCTGTAAAGAGTGAGATCGTGTTTAAATGCAACTTTTATAATACAGAAACATATTTGAAAGCAGTCGGGTGGTGTGTTTTATATTTACCAATACAGTGCTGATGATGTGGGGAGATTTTTAAACAGTGCAATTGTCATTTTAAGACAGATGTGTGCATGATCATATTCAGTATGGACAGTCGTGAATGACTGTTTGTAGCATAGCTCGTTGGAGGTACATGAGCCAACGGGAAGAGGGACTCTCTGAACATAGTTCCCTACCGTATATAAGGTAGTGGAAATTACCACAAAATTACCACATATAGCTCTCTGTCGTAAATAAGTCAGTGAGATCGCCTATGGTGGCACACTAACACTAACACTGAAAATGTGGTATTCCTAAAATGTAGGTCTGAGGTCTCTCTAGTGATTACACGAAAAATCTAAGCAAAGATAAGGGATTCTGGACATTGGGGCCACAAATAAAACAAGGGAATTATGCTCACCAAAATACCACCAACCACGCATACCAACCACACATACCAAATATGCATGTCTGGGTGCTGAAATAATGCATGTCCACTGTATTATTGTTGTACATGGCCCAATCTGAATACAAGGAGTGATTGTTGCTAAGTTATTTTTTCGGCGGTAATAAAATACCGTCAGGCCCCAAATCTCCACAAAATACCCTACATATTTATGGTGCGTTGCAGGCCGGGAAAGTGATCATAGAGTACCTACTGGGCGTGGCAAGCGTGTCTCACACTGCCATTTGCACATTAAAGGGAACCCATTTTATAATAGCAGTGTGCCACTAAAAACGAATTTCAGAATGTCACAAAGGGAAACCACATTCTCAGATCTAGTGCAATATTTAGAGGCAAAGTTGTTTGCACATGGGAATTGGTCGTCGAATAGCACGTTAGAATGGAGTAACCGCATTCAGGGTGAGGTGCAGAAAGAAAAACTAGACAATATTTTTGCAGAAGGCAGCATAATTCAGGTCTGCCTTACAAGATTATTGAATGCAGCCGATAAAAGTGCAGAGAAAGACTGTTTAATACGGCTATGCGGCAAAATATGGTTTATTTTAAACAAGTCCCTGCGAATGCAAGAGAATGATACTCAGCTAATTAACAGGTTAAAGACTGAATTAGATGGGGCAAGTAAAAATCAGGAAATGTTAAGAGCAGAATTGGATGTATGCCAAAAAGACATGCAATTAAAATGCAGAGACTTTGATACTCAGTTATCCAAAAGCAAGAAACAATTTGAAGATAGTGAGCAAGCATTGGCACACCTAAAAGCCTTAGTGGATCACATTAGACAGGATAAAGATGAGGTTGTTTCAGAGATGCAGATTTTACAAAAAGAACATTGTGAAAAAGAAGGTGATCTCCAGAGCGCAGAACAAGAAATGATTAAAATGATTCAAGAAAGAGACAAGAGAAATAAAGAGTTCAATGAATGCCAAATGCAAATGTGCGACATGCAGGAGGTGATTAATAAGATGAATGGTGAAAACAACTATTTGCAAGATGAAGCCAACAGACTCCTTAAAAGTGTAAGGACTTAGAACAGCAAATGTGCATTCCCAGGTCCCAGGAGAGGCGGCAGGGTACCACATTCAATGGAGTGGAGGTGAATTCTAGCTCTGCCCAAAGAGCTAGTGCTCCAGTGACTGGGCCGGTGACTGAACTTGGTTGCAGCGCCCTTAGGGGATTTGATACTCCCATTGGGGGCAGCCACCAACCTCATACACCTGAAAACAGGATTGAATCACAAAATAGTGCAATTCCATGCATTGCAACAAGTAGCCCCATAAAAATAATGAAATCCATTAAAGCCCTGATCAAACCATTTAAAAAGGGAGGTGAATGCTGCATTGAGGATCACTTAGAAGCGGTGCATGACATTTTTAAAGCACTCCAGATACCTAAGGAACAGTACAGACAATATTTTCATTTAACTTTAGATGCCCCGACGGCCAGCATCATAAGGGGATTAAATGAACAGCAGAATATGACATGGTTGGAGTTTGAAAAAGAAATTAGGCGTCATTTTTCTCCTTTTCAGTCATTGCAGGAGGCAAAGAAAGTGGCTTACACAATTACTGCTGGACCTAATACATCCCCTCGCCAATTTTTACAAGACTTAAAAAGAGCATTTTCTCGCTTTGATGTATCTTTTGACTCAAATTCCAATGAGTTTAAAACTGCATACTTCTATGGGCTACAGAAAGACATCATATCCCAATTGGTCCGTGAATTTGACCGTGACAAGTCCCTTGAATGGATTGTACATCAAAGCACAAAACTATATGAGGTACTCTATTGTCAGGGTAGAGAAAGTGATAAAATGAAAGATACTAGACCTAAATCTAAAGAACCCTCAGCCACAGTAATGGAAATCAGGTCAGCCAAAATGTCCCTTGAGTCTGCTCAAAGCCAAGGTAAAAATAATGTGACACCTGAACAAGGGGTAATGAACAAAAATCGCCATTTCCTGTACCAATGTTCCAATCACATGATCCTAGTAATAGAGAGAGCTACATCAGCCCTAGGTATTTAGGGGACAGACCCCGGGTAGGATACCGGCCTGATATGGCAGGTATGAACAATAACCAGAGACAAAATCAAGATCAAAGAAATGATGGTCCCTACCAGTCATTGGGGACACAGAGCAGATTTGATCCCAACACCATGATATATGGTAATCAGGATAGGCCCCGATATGTGGATCGATTTACTGATAATGGAAATCAACCTAGGGGCCAGTACCCACAATCTGAGAGACAGGACATGAGGCAAAACGTGAACTACAATCCACGCCAGTACAATGATTCCCCACCAGGGGACTATAATCAAAGGATGGGTGCAACCCGCTCCCCTCCACAAATGAATCAAGAGTTCAGAAACCATCCCAACCGACATCAATCACCTGAGAGGTATCAGAATAGATCCAATCAGGGGGAAAACAACCAATATCGACCTAGGCCACAGAAAGAGGATCCTAGAGAGATGGAAAGGTTCCAGTGCCTTGAGGCCCAAGTGAAAATGTTAGCTGAGCAAATAGGAAAGCTCTGTACAGCGCAAAAACAACCTTCCAAAGAGGGGGCTGATGGCCATAGCAATGACCGGGGGGCTTCCGAAAAGTGACTAAGTACTCATGATAACTGCAGTGCCAAAATGACAGATTGCTCTGATATAATTTTGCATAACGACTCTGAGATGCCTAATGGATTAAAAATGAAAGTGCCAGTAAATTAACTTGTGACAGAAAGTGCAAATACTTCTAAAAAAGAGGTACGGTTTAACCTGGAGCTAAATAAAACAGTAAAGATTTGCACAAATGAAAAAGAAACATTAGGAATTTCAAAAGAACAAAGGGACAGATTTAAGAAAAATGACTCATGCATGGGGAATACCAGTGAACAGGGAGTAAGTGGGGATGCTATAGCTCCTTCCCTGGGCAAGCAAAACAATGACCAAACACAGACAGAAAAAGGAAATACTCACAAGGAGGGTACAAGTCAATCACCTGAAGAATTCTTTGAGCCACATATTTTTGAAGAGGCTGAAAGGGCTGGTATCACACTAAATGATCACAAATGCACAGAATTAAAAAATGACAAATTGCTGAATGATGTTGTTACACATGTTCAGTTGGAGGATTGTAATGTGGTCTCTGATGTTACCCAGATGGATGGGCGAACAGTGGCCACACTCCAAAAAACCTCTGATCATGGAGAAATGAATAAAATCTCTCGCGCAGAAATAGGTAAAAAGGAGGGAAAAATGTTTTTCCATTTACCAATGTGTTTAGCCAAAAGTGAAAAAGACCTGAGAAAGGTGAGCCCTGAAATCAGTAAGAATTCACATTTCTTATGTGTATTAGAGGAAGTTGAGGACAGATATTATGCACCCATCACTGTAGAAGAAAAATGCCACACCTTTGCTATGATTGACACTGGCGCACAGGCTACAATTATGTCCAAGGAGCTGGTAAAGAGTATCAATGAAGGGAGACCCGCACAGAGTCAGATCACAGTGAAGGAAAATCAAGGCCCAGTGCATAACTTTAATGGGGAGGAGGTTCCCATCATAGGTGTAACTGAGGTTGACATAAAAATAGGAAAGCACAGAATGAAACAAGAGGTATTGATCACATCTATTTGTGAAATTCCATTTCTGATGGGGACAGATTGTCTGAAAAGATTGTCTCCTCTAATAGATGGGGTGAATGGAGTGCTGTGGTCCTTAACCAAAAAACCATTGAGGCCTAAGAAACTAAAATCACAAAACAGCAATATAAATGAATGTCACACCGTTGCCAAAACAAATGATGCTGTGGAGGTATATCTCCAGAATAGCTGCATACCTAGTGCCACTGTTATATTAATGTGTCAAGACAAAATGCAGAGCGACAATGAAAAACTACCTGTACAAATATACTTGGATCCAAGGAAAAATTGGCAGACTGCCATAGATGAGCACACATTACGTTTTTATTTAAAAGAGAAAACATGCAAACAGAATATTGCTCCTAAAACAGATTCAGAAAAACACATTACCACTCTGGCAGAAATACACATGGAAGATGAGCAACCATGGGTTCATGTTGGTATAAATGACTATTTTAAAACAATAAAAGCCACTTTAGCGCTTGAACATGAAATGAGTTTCATTAATGAGAAATTGTTGCAAAAAATAATGGAAAGGGAAGAAATCCTGAGATTTAGGATTAAAAACCAATATGTTTCTGGCTTGGACAGTCCAGACTTTGAAAACCGAATTGCAGGCAGATGCATGCTTAAAATTAGCATTGGGCAGAAAACAATTTACCAGAATGTATGGATAGTGAGTGGAGCACAAAATGAATTTTACATGGGAAATGACATCATGCACAGAATGTGTATGGTGTTAGATTTCCTTAATCAAAAAACATGGTCACGCCTAGGTGGTCCGGCACCTGAATTTGAAGACAAAAGAAGGGCTTATCATTGTGCACAACTGGTTCCTTATGCAATTGAATTACAAATGAGGAAAGATACTATTATTCCTCCATTTACAAAACAGTTTGCAATAACACTGAAATGCAAAAATGGACAGCAGATGAAAGGCTCTGATGCATTTGTATGCCTGAATGAATCCATAAAACAGCAAGGCCTGGATTATGAATACATTCCATTGGTAGATATTGGTGAAGGATCTGTAAAAATTATGGTAAATAATAAAGGTTGTCAGGATATTCATTTAGAGGAAAACTCCCCATTAGGAATGGCCATACGAAAATCACATTATACGGCAGATTTAAATAACATGGTGATTGGAAATATTCCTGAAAAGTATGTAGATGCCAAGGGTGAGTTACCAGAACACCTGGACTTTCAGCCCAAAGGAATATTTAAAATTCATTCTGTGTATCCTTATGATTCAAATGAGACAGTGTGCTGCCATCAAGAGGATTGCATAATATTTAATTTAAATGAAAATGAAACAGAAAATCAGCCCATTGAAGTGGAAGCTGATATGCCAAAATATTTAAAAGTGGCAGCTTTACAAAAAGACACAGCCACACAGTTAGAGGAAAGCGCCGAGATTCCCTTACCAGAAGATTTTCCAGAATTTTCCAAAATGGTAGAAGAACAGATCTCCTTAGCGAATGCGTGTGAAAGCAATGAAGAGAGGGACAATCTGAGGGAGATATTTATGGAGTTTAAGGATGTATTTGCAAAAGATGCTTATGATTGTGGTTTAACTGATTTACATGTGGCCACACTACCAGAAGGGTGTAGCAGAAATCCAGTGTTTGTGCGCCAGTATAGACTACCGCTGGCATGTTTAGAATCATTGGCAGAGATTATTAAAAATTTGGAATCACGGGGAATCATCAGGCCCATTCATAGCACATCCAATACACCTATTTTAGGTGTGTTAAAGCCAAATGGTCAATGGCGGCTGTGTGCAGACTTGAGAGAGTTAAATAAAAGAGTACCAGTATCTAGATGGCCACTGCCATTCATTGATCAGGGCCTAGCTCAGGTACATGGTTCAAATGTATTTACCACATTAGATCTCACCTCTGGATATTGGTGCGTGCCATTGGCAGAGGAGATACAACATTTATTTTCCTTTACATTTGACAGGACTCAATATGCCTGGCTTAGAGCTCTGTTCGGGTACATCAATAGTGGAAGTGAATTTGGCATATTTTTGAGAAAGGCCATGCCGGATGCAGCGGAAAGAGGAACAATAGTTTATGTGGATGATGTCCTGATAAAAAATGAAAGCCTGAAAAGCCATTTTGATGAAATAAGACATGTACTTGGCCAATTGCAGAAAACAGGTGCCAAAGTATCTTTGCAAAAAGCACAATGGTGCAAGAAAAAAGTGAACTTTCTAGGGCATGAAGTGACTGAACATAGGCTAAATCCACAAAAGAAGAAAATAGAGGCCATACAAAGATTAAAAGATCCTAAAAATGTGAAAGGAGTAAAAAGTTTATTAGGGATGACAGGCTATAACAGAAAGTTCATTGAAAATTATGCAGAAATCACTCAACCATTGACTAAACTGCTTAAACTGAATACTCCCTGGAAATGGGAAAAAGGGCAGTCTGATGCAGTGGCTAAATTAAAGGAATGTCTTGTAAAGGCACCATGTCATTCAGAGGACTAATGCTACACCATGCACATGATGCCATAACTGCAGGCCATAGAGGTTCACAAAAAACATTAGAAATACTAAATGATTATGCTTACTGGCCACATATGTCCCAAGATGTGGAATTATATACTAGAGGATGTCTAGTATGCGCCCAATTTAAACCTGCTTCACCAATGCATAGAGCACCATTGATGAAAAGAGGCCTAACTCTCCCATGGTCAGATTTGCAAATAGACTATGTACGTCCTTTAAAAAGGTCGAGCAGGGGACACCGTTATATTTTGAGTGTGGTATGTTTGATGTCGAAGTGGATTGAATGCATTCCTGCACCAGATTGTAGTGCGCAAACAGCAGCCACATTGCTGGTGAACCATGTGTTCTCAAGGTTTGGGTTGCCACAAAGAATTGAGTCAGACAGAGGAAGTAATTTCACAAGTACTCTAATGAGTAAGGTATGGCAAATACTAGGTGTGAAAAGGAAACTACATATCGCATATCGGGCGGCGTCTTCAGGTACAGTTGAAAGAAGCAATAGGTCTGTTGTGGATATTTTAAAGAAATTTGTGGCTGAAGCAGGTTCCAGCTGGGATTTACGTTTACCGTTGGATTTGATGGCAATCAGGTCAACTCCTGCCAAAGCAACAGGTGTTAGCCCCCATGAGGTCTTGACAGGTAGGAAAATGGTGTTACCACAACACCTACTATACAGAACACAGGAGCAGACACTTGTGAGTGCATCCACAGTTCATGAATATATTGATGAACTGAGGAGGCATTTGCAACATGCATTTGCTTTTGTGCAGAGAAATCTGGAAAGAGCTGCTGACAGTGCAAAATCTTATTATGACAAAAAGACATCAGTAAAGGAATACAGTGTAGGGGATCAGGTGTACAAGTTTCATTTTGGAAAAAGTAAACAGAAAAATTCTAAATTTCTAGCAGCCTGGCAGGGGCCATTTCGAATTATAGATAAGGTCTCTCCTGTAGTTTATAAAATTTTGAAAAATGAAGGTGAAACAGCAATAGAGCAGTTTGTCCATGTAAATCAAATCAAACCATGCCATCCCAGACATGAGATCAGGCAGCTTGAGCATGTAGAAACAGATAAAGTCCCTTGAACACAAAAAGAGAAAATAAATGGGTGCAATCAGGAGGCAGTGACAAAGAAGTTAAAAAGTTGATTGTTATAATGGCACATAAACACTGTAATATATGTAAAAATATATAATATAAAATAAATAAATAAATAAATAAAAATATATAATGGAAGCTCATGGTTGGTGTGCGGAGAGAAAATGTATTACATATTGAATACTGTTTATATGTGCTTGTTTTCTTGTAACTTGTGTTTAATTTCAGAAAAAAAAAAAAACGAAATATTTTTACCAAGCATGTTTTATTTTTGGCAAAAGGGTGAAATTAGTATTGTGCTATGTACTTAATTTGTTTATTTTCTATTTGATTTAGAAAATTAACATTATTTGGTCGGAGGTTCCGGGATCAGAGGCCACGGGAGACGATGGAGTCCTGGAGTCCCCTGGATGAAGACCAAAAGATGCCTGCCTCCAGGTGGAGGTGAAGACAAGATAACCAGAATGCTAAAAAAGATGACTCCTATGGATCTAAGATTGCCAAGATGAAAGTGTACTCGAATGAACCAAATAACATCGCTGGTCGGGACATATCAGAGGCAGACAAGAGTCCTGACATATGGAGTTCCACGTATTTATTATTTTAATTATTTATTTTAATTTGTTATATTAATTATTTGTTTTGGTTAGTTGTTTTATTTCATTGTTTTTAATTGACTTGTAAAATCTAAACTTAGAGTAATGCCACTTCCACTGAGAAGGCAAATGTAGAACATTTTGTAAACTAATGAACTCAGATGAATACTGTGTTGATTGCAACTTTTTCATTGATGCACATGAATATTCATTTTGTTGGATTGCTATATTGTGAAAAGAAGAAAAAGAACAAATTGTTTTTAGGAATTGGCTTGGATCGTAGCCAAATTCTAAAAACAAAAGGAGGGTATGTAAGGATATTTGGCGTGTTACAGCACAGAGTACAGCACTACTGCACAGGTAGCATTTTTTTTGATGCAGCACCAAATGCCTATGGTGCATTGCTATATGTGTTACCAGATTAACAAGGAAAGACAGGCTATTCAGTCAAAAACGATTTTAACATATAAGATGCAAATCTATTTTTACAGTTAAAAGCACACGTGCACATTCAAAAATGCACACTATTTTTCACCTGAAATGCCTATGGTGCAAGAGACACATTTGAAAATTAATAACTAACATTACTCATAAATAACCTGACTAATAAAACTGAATTTAACATAACCCACTAATAAAAATGTGTCTCCACTGCAGAAATAGGCCTACTCTGAAAGTGAACTTTTAAACGCACATTCATTTTTTTTTTCGTTTTCTCTGCTGCTCTGTCCACATAACTACAGGAAGCAAAAGGGCTCGAAAGAACAGGAAATCAGTTGGTTACAAAGTATTACTATAAAAATGAGCCATTGTGTAGAGAGGGAGGAGATGGCATGATTGATTCTGATTGGAGCAGCGTCATAGCAAGTATCATGCTAGAGGTAGTGATTAGGGTTTTGCTGGGGGGAGTTTGAGGAGAGAGGGAGAACAGGGGAGATTTGGAGAGCTGGGAGAAGAACCTGTTTTTTCCTGGTTGGAGCATTTCTGCTGAAAAAGCTGAGAGTTCCAGGCAATGACCCCGGTTTGAGAATGAAAGGCGCTCGTTTTCACTGGGGTTAATCTTCAAGGGAGCCACATTCAGAAAGAGAACAGCTGAAGAAAACTCGGGCTGAACAGATAAGGTAATTACATAAGTGTGGGAGCTGGGTGTGTACGAGAATATTCAGTCAGTGTAGGAAAGGAGATTCCTGTGCCTTAATCACATGTTAATGTTGCCAATTGAGTTCTTTTCTCCGCCACTCTCTTTTCAGTGTATCACAGACAATGCTATTACTGTGCTATTTTATTTATTTCTGTAAAGAGTGAGATCGTGTTTAAATGCAACTTTTATAATACAGAAAAATATTTGAAAGCAGACGGGTGGTGTGTTTTATATTTACCAATACAGTGCTGATGATGTGGGGAGATTTTTAAACAGTGCAATTGTCATTTTAAGACAGATGTGTGCATGATCATATTCAGTATGGACAGTCGTGAATGACTGTTTGTAGCATAGCTCGTTGGAGGTACATGAGCCAACGGGAAGAGGGACTCTCTGAACATAGTTCCCTACCGTATATAAGGTAGTGGAAATTACCACAAAATTACCACATATAGCTCTCTGTCGTAAATAAGTCAGTGAGATCGCCCATGGTGGCACACTAACACTAACACTGAAAATGTGGTATTCCTAAAATGTAGGTCTGAGGTCTCTCTAGTGATTACACGAAAAATCTAAGCAAAGATAAGGGATTCTGGACATTGGGGCCACAAATAAAACAAGGGAATTATGCTCACCAAAATACCACCAACCACGCATACCAACCACGCATACCAAATATGCATGTCTGGGTGCTGAAATAATGCATGTCCACTGTATTATTGTTGTACATGGCCCAATCTGAATACAAGGAGTGATTGTTGCTAAGTTATTTTTTCGGCGGTAATAAAATACCGTCAGGCCCCAAATCTCCACAAAATACCCTACAGACCTGAACAAAAGTAAACAAGAACATCCATTTAACACAAAAAAGCTTTTATTATGGACATAGCACTTCCGATGCATTAACCTTGAACATTCCATCCATTAAGCAGGATGCATTAACCTTGAAAATTCCATCCATTAAGCAGCCCCAAGTGTAGTCTTGGGTGTGGCTGCTAATGGATTGCCTTTGCACGTGCTCACTCTCTAGGAATGGCAGGGTGTGGCTGGTAAGCCGGCCTTAATGGGCGTGCCCATGATCTCAGCTATATAAGCTGCCCCGATCCTCAAGACAGACGTTTCGCGTTATTCTGCACTTGCAAGCAGCGTGACGCTCACGGTCGCCTGAGGTCAGACTTACCTTTGAAGATCCTGCTTCCTGGATATCCTGCTTCCTGCCAGCATACCTACCAACTGGGGAAAGCTGTTCTTACCTGTACATCTTTTCGGCGAACCAAGTATTCATCTTTACACTGAGGTGAAGGGTTCGAGAGGTACAACAATCACAGATTGGTGCACTCACACACTCTTATATCCACACAGGAGCAGTATCACCACATACCACCGCTCACAGCTTTTCTACTGAGAGAGAGGCCTGACAGGGGTATTTAAGTTCAGGGAGGGCTGCAACCATGCCCCAACACCTCCGCAGAGACCAGGTGAGCTTAACAGTTACTTATGTTGTCATTTACAGCCCAGTACAATAATGTTCAATAACCTACTACTTTCTTTTAAAAGGTTCTACCACCCCAATGTACCTGAGAGGCCACAGGAGAACAGGATCCAAGACACATCTGGTACCCCTGGAAGACTCCTGAGGCTAGAAGATGCTCTTCCTCCTGACAGTACCTTTGGTGCCTTGGCAGGCGAAGTGGCAGAGTTTCTCGGCTTTGCTCGACAATTCCCTCTGAGGATGGACCCCCTTTGGAAGAAGGAGCCACTTGGATGCTGAGTCCAAGAATAAAAAGGAACAGAAGTCCTTCTGAAGTGCAGCAGTTTGGCTCTTTGCAGTGCTCTCCTTTGGTTGATGATTTCTCAGACTGTAGAAGTCCTGTGAAGATGAAACTTGCTCTGGGCTCCTTAAAGGCTTGGCAGATTAAAGTAAGACCTTTGAGACACTTCAATGACGTCTTGCGGCAACAGGTGCATAGGCATTTAGGGCATTCACTCCACCCAGAAGTCCATAAAAAAAGATGTGGATAGGGGCAAGTAGAACACTACACTGCATTCATATCAGTTTCAGACAGAGCTGTCTCATTCATTATATCACACAAACAGAAACCAGACACCCACAACAGAGAATTTGAGTTGACACCCAACTCTATTGACAACGGTCCCACCCCTAGGGTGAACCCACAACACACAACACCTTGGAAGCCTCCAGTCAGTCTGAGAGGAGGCAGCCCCAGAGCCATATATGGTATTTCCAACCAGCGGCCAGTTGGGGGGAAAGGGAACAACAGAGACATATGTGGTGTTTCCACCCAACAGCCATTCAGGAGGAAGGGACAGAGTCACGGCTTCCAAGGACTTTGGGAAATGAGGTAATAGGCAATAGAAACCAAGATGCCACAGTGGCCATCTTGACTTTGGGTATGAATCCACTGATTCCTATGGCAGAGCCTCAGTGTCCCAAAATGGAGGAAACACAGAGCGACTGTCAAGTCAGCATGTAGCTGCCATCTGCTATGTGGGCAACACACAGGTGTCCAAAAACACACATAAGGGGGACAAGGGTGTGCACCCACCCATTGGTGGCATAGGGGTATTCCATGGGTGTTGTTCACCAAAAGATGAAATTAAGCAAATGCACTGCCAGAGGTCCAACACACACAGATATGTGGTAGAACAAGGACAGGAGGCCCTGCCCCTTCACAAGGCATTTCCAGCATCACGCTAGGTATAGAAACTTTAGTAATGGAATTCCTGCACCAAATACAAGCACACAAGCTAGTAGCACTCCTCCCACTTCACAAGCTAGTAGCACCCCGCCCACTGCTCATCAATTTTAGATCATAGAGTAATATAGCTCCATCCATCTTCAATTAATCCTGAAATTGTAATCCTTCTTCCCTCACCCGGGTGGAACCATTTGCACCAATCGTTATGAATGTACCCCAATATATATCCAAGGCAGCCAATCAATGGTTCAGTGCTCCAGAATGTGCCTTATCCAAGCTTCTAGAGACACAAGAATGCCAATCCCAGGACTGTGAACAGACTCCACTATACCTGACCTTGTTCTTATCTCTTTTCCTATTTCCTTGCTGTGCTTTTTTTTACCCCAACACCCTCCTTTTTTACAGCTGTGCCTTGAAGTATGTTAATGCACATGGGGCACATTTCACAGACCACCAATACAATGTTTAAATAATATCTAAATCTAAGCCAGATACAAATGAAAGGCTAAAGACTTTAATGAAAACTAAGTCCCCAAATATCAAAATCATGTAAATAGCCCATGTGAAAGTCTATTATAAAATGTTTAATAGGAGGAAAACACCTACATGTTAAGCTAATTTCCAAAGCATCTAATCAAGCAATGCCACTTCACTCTTGCTGCTAATCAATATCTAGTTATGCCAACTATCGGAAGTCACCATGCCTCATCAGCCGAATTTAAAATTATCTGCTGATGACATGTAGATTTACTCAAAACTAGAAAATGATCCCAAACAGTGGAATACATTACTAAATAAATAAGTCACATTAACCACTACTTGATAGAGAACCACTCTTTCCTGAATAGGACTCAATTGTACATATTTATAAGGAACATTACCAGCATAAATCCATAAAGTGCACACTCTTTACCTAGCTATAGACCATGGAAGTTGCAGCAACACCTTTAGAAAATGTAAAACACCTTGGTTTCTGGTTCGACGCTGAACTCATATTCTACCAGAAGATATTGGTATTATTAAAAGCAGCAATTTCAAGCATGCGTTCTCAAAAAACATCGATTTCTCCTGCAAATTCCAGCAAGACAGACTAAGCAATTTCTTTATCTGAGGTTCATATACTTTAGTAAATAAACCTTAATAAGAGTAACACAACCTAATCAAATTAGAGACAGTGGATCCAAAGAGTGAAGGCCCATACCCGGCTTTGCTGTCAGGTGATTCTTGTCAGCGCTGCTAATCAGAATGTACTAACAACAACACATTTACAGATGGCAGAGGCAATCCAACAAAGTGTGCCTGTACACAATAAGATAAGAACCAGTAGGGAGTCTGTGTTTGAGGGTGTAAAACAGGTGGAACATATAGCAGGGAGAAAACAAAGCAAACACAAATAATTATAAGAAACAGATGATTTACAAAGGTAGATTTTAACAGAAGGGAAAAGTATTTAAATCTAAACTGTACTATATAAATGTACAAATTGACATTGCTAAGCATGACTGGAGGGAGTGGTGGGGTCAGAATGAAAGAAGAGGCGAGAGAGCAGCTGAAGCTTCCTCTTTAACATCAAGTGAAGTTTAACCTAAGCTTTGAGGAGATTCCTAGTTTGGCAGACTTTAATTGTGATGGACAGTGAGTTAAATTGGAGTGGGGTGAGTATGGAGAAAAAGGGGAAGTGAGAGGAAACACAGGGGAATGGACTAGTGAGGTTGAGTGCAGAGGAGGAGTGCAGGGAATGAGTTGGTGAGTAAAGAGAGACAAAATCAGACAGGTATTAAGGAGCAGGTACATTGGTAGCTTTGCAGACTAGAATAAGGAATTTGAAAACTGAGCGATTGTGCATGGAGAGCCAACCAACATGCTGTTGGTAGGTTGATGTCAGGTAGGATCTGGTTAGGTTGAAGAGAGCATAGGTAGCAAAGTTGAAGACTTTGTCTAGAGGAAAGAGTAGAGAGCAAGGTAAAGGAAGGAGAAGAGTGGCTGACAGTGTAAAAGCAGCATAGATGACAAACATAATGAGTTTAGAAGAGAGTTTTGAGTTGTGCAGCCTTGATTAAATGTTTACTAAGGAAGCCAGATTTAATACAATCTCCAAGGCATTACCCTCAACATATGTTTTCATTTGGTTGACGGACACCCACATAAGGACCTCTGAATAATGGGGAATGTGGGAAACGGGGCCATTGTTTACTGTTATGTTTGGTCATCAGAGGGTTTATTCTAAAGGGTAAGATAGTTGAACATTTCAAGTAGGCAGGAAGTGTCCAATAGAGAAAGGGAAAGGTTAATAGACTCAAAAAGATAAAGGCAGGTAATTCAGACTAAGGGGGTCATTCCGAGTTTGGAGGCAGCCATGGTGCTATTAGCACCATGGCTGCCTCCAAACTCGGGTCCGGATCTGGGTAGTCGGAATCGGGACTTACCGGGACATTCCGACCTATGAGGTCCCAGTAAGTCCCCATTTCGAATACCATTCCCATTTGAGCCCCCATAGGGCTCAATAGGAATGGGGAAGGAGCTAATAACGGGCCCGCAAATAGCGGGCCCGTTATTAGCTGCACGGTCCCTTAACGGGTCCCGCTAAGGGCGGCTGGTTGAACTAGCCGTTCCTGGTTGGACCCGCTAAGGGACCTAGGAATGTGTCAGTAGGGGGTTAATGGCACCGGCATCCTTACCGGTGCCGTTAACCCCCTACCGCCAGGGTCGGAATGACCACCTAAGTCTTTGAGAATTTTAGGAGCAAACTGGAGAGGTAAGGGAGAAGTAGAAGAGAAGTAGTTGAGAGTAGAGACAAGGTGGACACAAGGATGACTGGGAAGGAATTATTAGAGGGCTGTGAGAGTGTCATAAATTGTTAACATTTTATGGGATAAGCATTGAGAAAAATCAATAGCAGAAAGGGAGGAGATGATAGCTATGGGCTTGTGAAGTGAGTGCTTGGAGGGTCAATGCACGTTTGTGGGGGTGATTGTGAAGGGTGGAGTTTCGACTTTTGAAGCTAAGTGCAGAGATTAAGGCAGCAAGGGAACTTTGGCTACAAGTAGGGTAGGGGTCCAGGATTTGTGCCTGTGTCATAGGTTGCAGTGCATGTTTGTTTTGAGGGTCTGATTCTCAGAGGTAATCCAGGCCTGAGTATGGGGACAGGAAGGTGTGAATGTGTGAGCAGGATAGTGTTGGACAAATCGAGTCATAGGTGCATAGTAAAAGCCAAAAATGGAATATGCATGAATTATGAAGAGAGACAGGAGAGAGGTCATCAAATCATCAGTGTAAAGAACAGGAGAGTTCGGATTGCAGTGCCTCTTCATCATTGAAGTGAGGAGAGAAGGAGTAGATGGTGGAGGTACCCAGATGTTAAAGTGAACAATGGAGTGATCATAGTACTCTCCTGTTCTTGTTGGAAGTGTTTGCCTTCTCATAGTCTCTTTAAAACAATGACTAAATGCAAGCATGTGATCCAGAGCAACTGATTGAATTTCCCTATATTTCAAAATTGTCAGTCAAACATCAAAACTCAGTTTAAATGGCTATAGTGTTGCTTCATATCGAAAAATAGTTTTGATTGGTGTATTACACATCACAATCTTTTTGGCACATGCATGAAAACACCATTTAAAAAGAACATGACCTCTTCCAATATCAGTGTTTTTTCTGGTTACAGGCAACTTCCTGGTAAAGTCTGTTCTGCAAAATCTCTCTATGGTATGCTGTGTGCACATCACTCGTTGCTCTATGTCTTTTCATTAGGATGGTAATCTCAGTTATCTACTTATGCTGGGGTATATGTCCTGTACCTATGCTAGAACACAAGTGCACTATTGTGGACAGCTAATGTTGTCCTTATAAGGTCACTTTATCTATTATTCTCAGTTGAACATTTTTGATGGTGGTGGGGGACTTCGAGAGAGATAACACACTTATTTTTATTTCTCGCAAGGCAACAACCAAGCAATGGGTTGTAACTGTGACAAAGAAGTGGGGGAATGCCACCAGATAGTCTTGTGTCCCTTTATATTATTGGCTTGCAGGGACCCCAATGTAGACTTCTCAGAAGCTTACAAGGTTCGGTCACAAACTCATGGGGAACAGAGGGCAAACTAGGAGAGAAATAATGCACCAGAGCCCCATCTGCAGCAGGACTTTGTCTGCAGTTTGGTTTACTCCAATACATGAAATAAAATGATGTAACCAATATCTGTGCCTTCCATGTAGGCAAATGGAGCCTGAGCACAGGAATACCAAACTTGTTGCAAAGTATGTCCCATGTCTGATCTCAGCATGGTGGATATTTATGCTAAAATGAACAATCCTGAACAAAAGACTAACATCCATATATAGGAGCTCTTTCCTACTTTGATTCCTCCACTCCAAAAAAAAAAAAAAAATGCTGGCAGTCTCTACAGATAAACATACAAACAAAGCCGACTATTATATGTGATATTCACTGCTTTGGTCCCTCAGGAGGCTTTGACCGGCCATCGTTTGGAAGGGATTCGACACATTTTACTGCAAGTGTAAAATATCACCTGTATTGTGCACAGTAACCAATTGATTGCATGTGTCAACATGACTAAAAGCAGCCCATTATTGTACAGACTCTTCTGGGTTGTAAGGCTGAAAGTAGTACAGCCATGCGTGCGGTACCTTGTAGAGATTTACCATTTTAGGCGTGCAAAAAAAAACAGGTCTGGCTTTTAAGTTAACTTCATATTGCATTCTGATAGATGCAGGTCTGCTGTTATGATATGTACAGGAAACAAAAGTGCATACAATACAACTGTCAGGTCTTATCAAACATGATGTGAAAACACTGTTCTGCCCTGTTTTAAGAAACAGAAGTGTGCATGAAGGCATGATGTTAGGTGATCAAAGTGTGTTCTTCTGCAATTCTATCATCAGCAGCCTAATGTATTTTCATACTCAGCATCTACTGTATATGCTTTTTACTGATCTGGGACATAAGAGAAAACATGCATATGAACACATTCTGACAGTGCCAACTATTTCTATTGCATTTGCACAGTTGTTTAAATGAATACTATTTAGGTGGGTACTATTAACATGAATTATTGATAATGTTAAGAAGCTGCAGGAATTCACTGTTATGCAGCGAACTGTTCCCTTTGCTTGTAAAAATGTGTTTTTATTTCTGGTGAGTGTGAAAGTTTGACTCATTCACAGAGCAATAGTTGTAACTTGTTTCAAAGCACTCAAACACCCGAAAAGGCGATCTAATATCCCAAAACAACAAATTGAATTAAAAGGTGGAGACCCTTTACTCCATTTTCAACACTTCACATTTTGTTATTGCACCACACACAACAAGCTGCACGCCCTTGTCATTGAATACAGCAGGTGCCCTTATCAAACAGTCATAAAACTCAAGAGATTACCTGTTGGGCTCGTATTTCCTTATATTCGTTGTTGAATTGTGTCTTTTAACTAGTTAAAAGTATTCCATGACCTCGATCAGTTAAAACACGGTATGTCAGTGTATATGAAAGAAAAAAACCCTAATAAAATAAATAGTTCTTCTTTAGCTGTGGGCCGCTCCGAATTGCACAGATGCACGATGTACAGGCCCAACTAGGCAGGAAATCTTGGCTACACCGCTGTGGACAGTAGAAAGTTGTGCATTCACTGACCATTTTCTAGAGAAGGGTTTCCAGGTTATCAAAATATTTATTTATCACGCAATCAAACTAGTCAAACTTGCAGGTAGTTTGCAGTGTTATATTAAGCATAGACATTGATCAGTGTCACGTATGCATCTTTATTTTGTATGGGAAGGTGTGCTGTCATTGAACTACCTATCCGGAACCCATTAGAGACATTTTATAAACTATGTAAAAAAACAAAAGAATGTGTTGTATAGCAGACATAACCTGTAGTGATTACAAAAAAGAAGCAGTCAATAAGAAAATGTCATTGCTCCAGAACATGGTCCTCATGTGAAGAGTCATCATTTTTCTTAATTCTTTGTGGCACATCCATTTTGACTCAGTAGACAGACCAATCAATATATGCCTACAGGACAAAACATTCTCCTTAGAAATATGGCAGGGCCTCAATTTATGAAGTTCCCATACCCATGCCCCAGTGATCTCGTGAACAGGTATTATGTTCAGCCGTAAATATAGGATAAAGCGGTGCAGTGAGGGGCTACAATATTTCCTGGCACAGCTACAGGGTTCGTACCAAGAAATCCCCTGTTTGACAAACTCTGCATATCGCTCGCAAATGCGCAACACATCAAGCGTGGTCACTAAATCCCAAAGTAAGGATTCAATCTCTTATTCGCCACGTTGCTGGGTTTATAGACTTTGTGTGCTCCCAATAGCAACAACAATGTAGTCGTTGAGGTGCTGGTCTTTGCTACTTGAATCTTCTTTAGAAGCTTAGAACATCTCTGCTTCCAATTCACAGCTAATAATACCACCCCAGTTCCATTCTTAAGGCCTCGACCAGAACAGTTTTGGCTGGTCCTAGCATAGATTTGAATAATCTCCCTTCAATTCTGTTTAGCCAAGCGATAGTAACACCCGGAACAAGTTCTAGTAGAGTTGGGATAGCTGATTTGGAGTAAACCACCAAAAGTCCCTCTACAGATTCTCCCCCAGACTTTCTAATGAAGTTTTTCAGTACCTGCCATTTCCAAAACACCTTTGTAGATGTTGACCTCCCAAATGCAAGTGAAATTGGTGTCCCATGGAAGGGGCCACCCAGCTATATGTATGAGTTAACCCCTTCCAACTTAACCCCGTCAATCCACCAGCCATGGTTAGTTGGCTTTATGCCCTTACACTGTAATTGTAATATTGTTGTCCTCTGGTGATTGATACTTAAGGAATTGCATACTGGTCTAGGGCATTCAGAGAGTGCTGTAAATCTATTGGTATACAGTCTAATATCACAGTGTTGTCCGCAAAGCCAATCAGTGGAAAATTAGGAAACAGTGACAAAGCCGTCGCCATGTCTGCTATATATAGGCTAAACAGCAGGGGTGCCCCACTTCTGAAGGCGCCTATTAGTAGGAACCAGGTCAGTAACAGAATGTTCTTGTGATGTCTGAACTATGACATAAGTGTCAGTCTATAGAATTCACATATAATGGAGCAACTGTGGGTCTATGCCCCATGCAACTAATTTGACCCAGGGACTATCTCAAAGAACTACATCAAAAGTGGCTGAGTAATCAATGAAACAGAGGTAACGAGCTCCCTCTGTTCTGTTACACATATCAGCCGATAAAAAACTGCAAAGCCCACATAGCCTACATTGATGAGCAGCCTTTTCGGAAGCCCAATTGCTGAGGGCGGAGGAGAAGATGGGTTTCGTACCATTCCTGTACAATTTTTAAGAGGATAGTAGCAAATATTTTAATATTGGAGGACATTACAAGGATCCTTATGCAATCCTTTTTGAAAACTGCAATAAGGATCACATACTGCCATCTGTCAGGAATTACTCTGCCATGTAGGACCTCCATAAACATAATATGCAAAACCTCAGCCCAAAACAAGGGGCTCCTTTTCCATGTGAATGTTAACTAACCCATCTTGCCCTGGCACACGTGATGCTTTAGAACACAATATGATGTCCACGATATTAGTACAACTAACAGCACCAATTGTTTCCTCACTTGCGCTGCACAGAAGAGTAGTAATGACTTCGGGTGGATTAGTGTCCCAATAGGTCTCACCTATATGAAGCATCCATTGCTGCCTAGTTATCCCCCATAATTATCCTGTATAGTTCCGAACAAGTCTTCAGGGACATGTGTGTTCTACAAAAATGGTATGTCGCCGATAGACTTTCTATGCAAATCGAGACACATATTGAGTAACGAATTATTGTTGTCGACTGTGTGGCATGATAGTGGCAAATCTTGTGTTACCAGTGCACTTGTTGAGGCAGACACAAACGGAGCACTTGGCTTCATTGAATTAGCCAGAGAGAAAATGTTTCTCTCAACCCTGCGGGTTGTTTATTTGTCTCTGGTTTCGATGTTTGCTCTGTGATGCGTGGGCATTGCAATCCCTTCCCCTCTGCATGCACCTCCAGATCGCAGTGGGTAGCTTTTACAGTAATTGTTGTTAAGTTGTCAACCCATTGCCTGCGTATCGACAGATGCTGCTCTCTCACTCGACTCCTGACTGCATAAGTAGGGGGAGGGGAGATTGCATTCACCGTTTCTTTAGTGTGTTCTTTGCAAGAAGGTTCCTGGGCTGATGTTAGTCAATGGACTGTTCAGTTCCATCCTGTAGTATTCAAAAGGTGGTGCTGTCAAACCAAATAGGCAGGCTTGAGCCGGGCATATTCACAATATGATAAATCTCACTTACCTGGTAACCAGGATGCCCAGAGCCTCCACGGACCACCAAAGATCGCTCTAGCCTAGCGATGTGCACGGCTAATGGAATTTTAAAGTCACCAGAAAGGGAGCTCCTCCTTGTAGATAGAACTGGAAGAAAGACCAATTTCCAAGCAGGCAAAACCAAGTCCACTGCACAGGCACCACAGATCACTCTAATTCACCACTCCGCCACTTATCTTTTTTGTTTTGGTGGTAAAAAATGGCAATAAAAGTACCAAAAAACAATCTTTGTTGATGTGATTTTCTATATCAGCTGAATGAAACGTATTATGCTGGTCCTTACATGTTGACTTCTGAGTGCTTCATCTGAGTCTTTTCTGATTCTGATGATCATGTGCAGCCCCCGGATCATTTACATACACAAATACACCAAATGGGACAGCTGAAAGAAAGGTGTTTCTTTTTCCTTTCCAGGAATATCGTCCCTAAACACTCTTTATATATTTTCCCCTGTGATATTGGCCCATGACCCTGTCATCAGTGTTTTATTATGTTCTTCTCATTTAACAGACTTTCATAGGGCAAACGTTTTTCTGTGTTGGCTGCAGACGTCTAATGTTCAAAATGGTGTGCCCAAAACTGTTGACTGGGACAAGGCCATTGGACTAAGGCCAGTGGATCATACCGGCATAAACCGATTGAACACATTTATTTTCATAAACACAAGATCTTGTCATGGGGTGGAAGCCTGTGCCTCTCACCTGAGGGGGCAGGACTTGAAGTGCATCAAACCTACTGTGGTGAACCAACTCATAGCGTTAGTGTCTAACATCGTTTTGGGTACTGATAGAGAGGATGGAATTAAGTTGTATGAATACACCTTTGGTTTAGGGTGAGAATAGCAAGCTGGAAGTCCTAGTGTAAGCCTTCCTGTTTTATTCTGGTCATGTGGTTAGTGCTCTGTTAAGGGATCCGGTCTGGAGGGTGGTTCTGATTAGTAGAAGGGAACAAGTTAACAGGTATGATGAATTGCCTTATGTTTTTACCCTCACCAAAAAACGAGAATGCAAGTCGGATGACTGTTTGCACCATGGCTCGACCAATGTGGGTGCATCACTGTTCTTGTTGCCAACCTCCTCTCGTATGCCCCATGTGTACCACTAAAAGAGTTGAAGAATCCTGTTTAGAAATGACAAGGGGTAATCGGGAGGGGGGTCACTGTAAGTGTTTAGCTTGTGTGAGCTATTAAGGGGAGCCGAGGGTTTTGCTATAATGGTGAAAACAACAGGGGAATTAGTGTTGGGGTTATGCAAACATTAGGTGGTAGTTCTGGCTTGGGTATTTCATGTCCTTTTTCTAAACGTGGGGCAGAAATGGACAAAGAACAGTGAAAACAGGTGGAGAGCCATCCTAAGGGCACCCCTGCTCATTGTATGGATACCAAATGTAATAGGGAAACGTGGGCGTTTGTCAAACTGTGACACCTGCTTACATGGGGTTTCAGACATACTCAATTTCCAATAGAAGGGACATGCCTCATTACGAGGTTGGAGGTAGCCTTGCCGGTTTTAATGACATTACTGAAAGACATCAAGAAAGAGAGACAAAATGATACTGCAGAAGACATCATTGATTTATTTCCTATGTGTGCACCATGCTATTGGCAGGGCAAATGGCAGGACACATGGCCGGGCAGGGTGTGCAGGTACCAGGTTATGCCCTGACTCCTGTCATGGGACCACCTCAGTTCCAAGCACCAGCCGCAGCATTGCAGCCCAGGCATAGTGCTTCGGGTTTTTCATGGGCCCCACATACACCTGATGTGCCTTTGTCTTACACTCCATCAGTGATGAGGGGAGATTTCTATTATGAAAATAATATTATAATTCATCAAGTGCTAATCAGACAGATGTCAGAAGCACCGGCAGATGGGGGAACCACCCAAAATGCTTACAGTCCATGGACACCTAGCAAGTTTTGAAGTTTGGCAAAAGAGTTTCCCAGTTTTTTAGATGAATCGTAATGGAAATGCTCACTGCCATACATTGCTATAATCCAGCTTGGGCTGACATGATTGAGCTCATGGAAGTAGTGATCATGAGTGATCACGCCAGGGTTGAGGTAGCAGCTCAAACAGCATGATGATTCAGTGATGACAAACCCTGGTACGGGAGACACTCTCAGACAAGCTAGGAAGTGGTTGCATTCTGGGGTGATGGACTGGTCCTTCTATGACCACATTGATGTTTCGCTGATTTCAGACAAACCGTCTCACCTGTCAAGGTGCTGAAATCCAGGGAAATCCAGGGAAAGGCGTGGGGTGTCCAAATGCTATGTAGCCAGTAATGTCCGGAGGTCCTAACAGGTAACTATGCAAAATGTGGTGCAGATTGATGAAACGGCGTGGAATTGTATAAGGAACAGCACTTCACCAAGTCACAAACCAACAAACACATGTTTACTTTTGCTGAAATCCAGAGAATGGGGTGGGGTGTCCAAACGTCATGTAGCCAGTATTGTCCGGAGAGTCCTAGCAGGAAACTCTGCAACATGTGGTGCAGATTGGTGAAACAGTGAGGAATTCAGTAAGGAACAATGCTTCGCCAGGCCACAAACACATCCATAAACCCACACATTTTCATTTTTATAAATATAGATAAGCAGTTTCCATTTCAACATGGCTTTGAGGTAGTTCTGAAACTGTGAAAGGGAAGGGCTTAAGGACCTGTGCAAGAACCTTTGTGTCTTTTCTCATGTTTTGCCATGTCAACAGGTTAGAGAAAATCACACCAATGAATCACACTTCAGTGATTTTGTTCTGTGATTTGAAGCGTTTGAAAGTTGTCTGCTCAACTTGATGGATTAAGACAGCCTTGCCTTTGGACCACTTGACAATTGTATGATCAAGGCATAAGAGGTGGGTGCAATGAATTGTGTGGGTTTCTCACGGGGGATTGTAACTGTGAACAAAGTGAGGGTGGATAGGTGTTAGCTGAGTCAGAGCAGTAGGGCAACATAGAAATGGCTATGTCAAGAGGTGCCTGGGTGGTGTTCTGACCTGGGTGGTGTGTTTGCTGAAATGGCCTATTGTACTCTCATATTTCAGGTAGAGGATTTTGTTGATGCATTCTCAAACTCATTAGAACATTAATGGTGTTTGCTAAACATATCACAATTCTTCAATCACATACTAAATCACACTGATGAACCCTGAAAACGATGAAATATGTATGTTGGTGGCTGCATACTTAATAGCTCCCTGTCTTGGTCTGATAAAGCAATGTATAATAGAGCACTGCCCTAAAAGACAAAAGCTAGATTAAAAGGTGATGACTGGAAGGTTTTGAATTAATCATATCCACGGTATTTGCTTTGGGCATACCTCCAGACCATCATTTTTCTGTCTACCAAGCCATTCCAATAAAGAAAAGACTTTATGCAAATCATGCTTGGTATCACCTCAGAAGGGACTGCCAGCCCTAACTTCTAAGCAACATCACTTCTGCATGATACCTCAAGCAACCCCGAAAATGTTTTTGGCCTCATTGAGCATCATCTGTGTGATGTAGCTTTGATCACTAGCAGGCCCGAGATTCACATCTGGGCATACAGACATCAAAGCTCAAAATATATCTTTCATGGCAAACTGCAAAGATATTCCAGTAAAATGCCCTACATTATTATGTACAAAATGAACAATAATCATCTCTGGGTGTTACGAATTCACCAAATGCATACATATTAGTAACACTGGATTCTAATTAAAAAAATGTCATAGCACCTACACATTTTCAATACCTTGATTATGCAAAATACCAAGCTGCATTGCTTATATATCCAACCAATGAACCCTTGAGTCTCCAAGGATACAGTCATCTTGTTGAGCTCACTGCTTCCACCAATGCAGAAAGAAATGAAGAACTTGATGTCTTTTCCTTTCCAGTACAACTATTCCTCAACAAGCAGACATTCTGAGTAGCTGAGCCTCCCAATGTCCACAGGCACTGCAGACTTCTTTCTCTCCAGGATATGAAAAGGAAAGGAAGAGTGCGCAGATGGCACGTGTGATCCATTTGCGGACAACCACCTGTTTCTGCGGACATTGGGAGAGGAGCACACAGCATCCTTTCTTCTCCTTTTACCCATGCCTCTGTACACACTGATTGGCTGCATTCACGCAGTCACATAGCCATCCTCCAATCACATCTATGAACCCTCCATCTAATCTCACCTCAGCTCAACAGTTGAGATGCACCTTTGAACTCTGAGAGTGCATTTGTGCAGTGAATCAGAGCCTGTTCTATCACAACCTACCTTTTCAAACATTTACAAATTTCATCTTCCAGGATCCACAACCATTAACATCTAAGAAGACATCCTACAGGTATGATTTAATAAACCGTTTTTATTAAGTGTACAAGTATTTTAAAACAATGTACTACATAACAGTAAAATGGACATTATAGTACAACTGTAAATCTTTATTGTATGCAAAGTTAATCTCATTAAAACTATAAAATGACATTACAATACAACATTGCCTTTAAACTACAAATACAAGATAATTAGTGAAACATCTTTTGCTACCATTATGTACATATACTTGCAGTACTATGCCACAATTCTCAGGGCTAAAATGTCCCAGTAGCAGTGCAAAAATGATTGCATTTCCAAATAGCTCAATTAACAAGATACAGTGCAAGAAATAAACCTTACTTTTCCCATTCACACTGCACTGTTAAAAAACTACAAAAAGATCTGCAAACTGTCATGTGATATGTGAACTTGCATACAGCATGAGTTAAACTATAAAAATCATTCTACAATCCGAGAAACATGATTGTCCCAGTTGTAGAAAATCTGTTTATGTCTTATACGTGTTTTTCAAACCTAACAGCATATGTCTTTTTAATTTCTAGGCAAAGAGAACTTACAAAATAATCTTCCTGCAAAAGGTTACTCTCTTCATTTCACAAAATGTAAGTATACCCATGTAATACGTATTTTGTGTACAATCATGCTTACATCTTTCTACTTTGTACAATACGAATAAGACTCTGCATTGTGTCCTTTGCAAGCTAGTAACAACGCACAATCTGACTTAACACAAAAAAGCAGCACCCATCCTGGAACATGTAGCCCTTGCATCAGGTTATAATTTATATTAGGAATCAAGTTTAGTTTAAATGTAGGGAGTTAATAGCACTATTTTAGTTTGCATCAATCAATTTTCCATAACAAATACACAACACAACCTCCATGGACAATGGAATGCAATGCTCCATGTAACGCTCCTCTTCCATTTCCATGGTGGCCCTCTGATAATATAATAACTGACAGTGCATGCCAATAGCAAACCAACAGGAAAGAGTGAGAGGTAAACAGGACAGTTAGAAGGAAACGTAACAGAAAAGGTAAGCAACCTGCTCAAAACGTGTTAAACCGTAGCAGTGCACAGAACAAACATTGTTATTATTTACTTTATTGTGATATATTCCTAAATTAGAACTTTACACAAACAAAACATAAAACATAAATCATTAAATAACATAGGAACATAAAAGCATAAAAGGATGTAAACATAAAACATAAAAGCATTACTTGACATATCATAACCTAATCATGAAGTTTTATATTCCACTACGGAGTACAAAGAAAACGAGCAACTTGTTATTATTAAGCACATAAGCATAACAATAACCATACCCACAAGGTAGAATACAGGATACACAAGCAGTCATTGGGCCTCATTACAACCCAGGCGGTAAGTTCCCTACTTTACCACCATGGTGTAAACTCTGTTTACACCATGGTGGATGGCGGATTTACCGCCCCATTCCAAGGTGAGTGGGGCGGTAAATCCCCATTCCCCATTTACCCTTCCCCATTCCCATTTTTGCCCCATAGGGCATAATGGGAGTGGGGAAGGCGCTAATTACAGCACCGTAAATTACGGTGCCGTAATTAGCACCAAGGCGGGTTAGCGCCTTGCATTTTAACGCCTGCTAAAAGCAGGCGTTAAAATGGTAATCAGGCGTTAAGGTTAACGGCGCCGACAGCGCTGTTAAACCCTTAACGCCTCGGTTGTAATGAGGCCCATTATCTCAAGTGTAAGAACAGTTGCTGCAGATATATAAGATATATCAGAGCAACTCCATGTTACCAGAGGCCAATAATAGACCCCTCAGTCCTTAAATACTTTAGTCCAATAGAAGGGTTTTGACCTGGGGCCACACCCTAAAAAAGGGCAAGCTGAAATGCCAAAGATTCAGAATTTAAACACAGATGCCAAAAGGGTTCCCCAGTTATTGCCTCATAGCTATGAACCCATTTCCCAAATGAGCACATATGCAGTGATCCTAATTTGGGACAAAGGGTAAGGACATGTCTAGTCGATTCCAACACCCCTGCACATTGACAGATTCGACAAGACCTGAATTCCAATGCCACCCCTAGACGAGGGCCAGTGACAACCAACACCGGGAGCTGGTTTATCCGCAGCCTTAAGATCAACTGCTTCACTTCAGGTGCCAGGCACAACATCAGATAAGGTTGAGGCTTTCGATATCTGTGGTTGAAATGAGATACTGCCTCATTGGACAGATGGGTAGAGTTTGCACACCAATTCCATCTGTTCAATTTCTGCTCAAAGGTTTTTTCAGGTGGATGATGGGAATATGTTTCTTATTAGCATAGGACCAGTTGATCTCTAAGAAAAGATCAGCTGTTTAAAGTTGAGTCCTCGTGAGTGCGTCTCAGCATTGTTACTGCCACCAGCCAATGCAAGCAATTTACAAGAGGGTGTAAAAAGTGCATTTAAGTACAATAAACCTCTCATAAGCAGGGCCATGCCTCTCAGAGAAATGAGGCCCAACTCTAGGCGCAAGTACTGCATAGAACAAGATGGAACTAGTCCCAATACAGTGTGCCAATAATGGCCCTCCAAGATGTTCAACCACGTTAAGTCCTGCATGGCCAATGCATCCAGGCTGTAAAGAATGGAAAGAACAAAGCACTGTTGATATAGCCTTAGAATTCCCGCAATACTAAAGCCTGCCGTGTCCCTCGCAAATTTACAAGCCTGCAGCGTGAGTAGTTTTGCTCGCCGTTTTTTATTGTTAATTATTGCATCGTAATTGGGCAGTGCCGTGAAGCCCAAACCCAAATCGAGATATGATTCCACAATAGCAATAGTGCACAGGATGGTATCAACGCCAGAGCGACTAGGCCCCTTTCTTGCAATGGTGTCTATCTTTGTCTTATCTAAATTAATTGTTAGTCCTAGCTCAGATGCATATACTGACAGCTCATTTAGCATGCTCTTTATGCCGGATGTAGTACGATCAAATAAAATTAGATTATTGGCATAGAGCATGCCCACAATAGGCATGCCACCCTACTTAGCGGGGAAATTTGACTTTAATGACATACGAGGGAGAAGGTCAGGAATATACAGGTTGTAAAGCATAGGCGCTGCCACGCAACTGTGCTTTACGCCCGTATTTATATATATGGAAGTAGACACTTCCCCCTCATTATCAAGTCAGACCTTGGTGGAATTGTCACTATGGAAGGCAATTAATATGTGTAGGATCCAACTGGGGTAGTTCATGGCTCTAAGTTTAGTCCACATGATGTCACGCACGACTTGGTCAAGGCACTGCGGAAATCGATGATGGCTATGTACAGAGTGGCCTCAGTACTACTGAGGGTGTTATTGATAAGCTGGTTGAGCACCCAGATGTTATGGGTAGTGCTCGCGCCCGGTCTGAAGCAAGTCTGTGCATAGCTCAGAATCTGATTTGCTGTAACCCAAACTTCCAGTTCCTTAAGCACCAAAGTTGTGAAAATCTTACTTGTGACATCTAACATAGATAATAGCCGGTAGTTTGCAGCACTCCCCTGGTCACCCTTTTTTATGTACCGGGATCAGCACAGACTGTCTCCAAGATAAAGGCACCCGGCAGGTTCTACAAACCCGAGAGTAGAGAGTGAGCAACACCTGGGCCCAGTTATTCGGGTCCTTCTTTAATACAGAGTTGGCTAAACTTTTAGGTCCTGGTGCATTGGAGGACTTTAAATTCAGAATGATCTTTTTCACAATGTTATGGCTAAGAGGGAGCAGCCAAATTTCTACCCCCATAGGTGAACTAACAGATGTTACAGTTTCCTTATACAATTTCTCGGAGATAAATTCAGCCCATAGCTCCCCAGAGATGGGATTCAGAATTCTCAACTTCTGCTCCCCGGCCAGCTTTTGCAAGAAAATGCCATATTTTATGACTGTCTCTACTACAAAGTGTCTCCACAAACTTCTGCCACTGTCCTCTTTGCAGGGACTGATGATAGAAGCGTATCCAAGAGCCATATGTACGCTTTATGTCTTTTATGTTGGTCCGTGATGCACAAGACTCTACTGGGGGGGAGAACAGTCGACCTTAGGGCTCTAATGGCTCGATGCATAGAGCGCTTTTGATCTCGAATCTTAGCATCGAAAGAAGTGGTTCCCCCTGCCTTCTATCTTATCCCAGGGGCGGGGCAGCCCACTTTAATAAGGGCGTTGGTTAGTTGAAGTATCCAATGTTCTATCTCCCCATGATTTGTACCCCACAGCAACTGTTTAATCCCAATGCCCAGGGGAAAGGAGAGAGCATTCATCTTCTCAATGTTATACTGAGTGTCCACCGGATCCTGTTCCCTGCATGATTGGGGACCACATCTCTGCACACACCAGGCACTCCGTTCCCCCCACCGCCATCCAAGTGCAGGGTTAAGGAGGCATGGTTGCTATAGGTATTCAAAGATATGTATAATTGTACAATAAACAGTTACTTAAGTAATGGTTGTAAAGTGTCACAGACAACAATTATGCAAGCATGGAATTTCAAAAGTGTGCCATTCATTTAATTAAGTGGTGCAGTTACAAATCGAATTGTGAGCATGCATGCAATGTTACAACTGACCCGTAACATCAAAATGATATCACAACTGTTCTGTGATCATGTATTATACTTTATTACCCCAGAGCACAATCCTACTTGTAACTGCACCACTAAATTAAAGCAATAACAAGATTTGGAAATTGCTTGCTTGTAAAATAGTTGTCTATGACACTTTATACACACTAATTAACTTAAGTAAAAGCGTTTAAAGCATGTTTTCGACTACTTTTTATGTAAGACATTAAAATCTGATTTTTAACAGATTTAAATCCCAAAGGACTTCACATTGATTATATATGGATAACCAAATAGAACATGTGTTACAATATATTAAGCAAACGGTTCGGTATTAAAGTGTGTGGCTGTGTATTTTCACAAATAAAATACCTCCTACAATACTTTATAAGTATATTGCACCTCAGATTTCATAACTATAAAAAGGAACTTGGGTTTCAGCCTCATTCCTACATTTAGTCACAAAACTACCTTGGGTCTTTCAATATCCTTATAATGCACAGTAGTAGGTTCTTTATGCCATATATTCATTTCAGGCACAAAGAAGAAACAAAGAGAAACTATGTCAGATATTAGAATTATTAGAAACAACTACATTGAAAAGCACACCAGAGTGCCACTATAGCCTTATAGACCATGTGAGAGTCATTTTCTTAATGATCCACCACAAAGTTATGACCCAAAGCGAAGCCTAGCAACATACATTGGAGGAGGAGCATTTTCTCATGCAATAATATACCCTCAAATGCTCTATAAATCCATGAACACATGGGGCCTCATTACATCCCTGGTGGAATGGGTTTAACGGCGCCAGTAAAGGTGCAGGAGCCGTTAAACCCATTCCACCCTATTACGAGGTCCCCTTGCGGGACCCGCTCTGGACGTCTTGTCAGACCAGATGTCCTTTGCGGGTCTCCCGAGGGGACCAGGGAGCTAGCTCCCTCTCCATTCCGATTGAGCCCCATGGGGGCTCAAATGCGAATGGGGATGGGTACATTGAATGAGGAATTACTGGGTCGTCCAAGGTTGGAATGGCCCGGTAATTCCTCATTCAAGGAACCCGGACCCGGACCTGAGTTTGGAGGCAGCCATGCTCTTACTAAGCAAGGTGTTAATACAGAGTAAAATAAATAGATACACTAAGTTAGTAAATTAAATGAGGATTTAATTTGTAATATTAACATAATAAAGTTATTTTATCTTCAAAACTTAAGAAATGTAACTGCAATCTTGGTTGTACTGGATCATGCTTAAGAAAAGCATACATTAGGTGTCATGTAAAAATAAATAGTCTCTCTGCAAGATTGTGAACGTTTTTTCAATGTTTCAGATATCCCTTTTACATAGTAAATAGCATGTTGTAGCAAAACAAATAAAACCTCTTACAGACAATAACTTTCTTTATGAAATAAATCTTGCCTGGAAATTGTTTTATTGTTTTCTGTCTACTTTTGAAAACATACTGTTCAAAATGAAGTCAATTAGCACCTTGGGGAGCCAACAAATCAGGTTGCTCTGATCTCCGGCTGAATCCCATGGTCCCAGCCCTCATTCCAAGCATTCCAAGCCTGACGGCTGCTCCCCCGCCATCTTCCCCTAACATCTCCTCCTGTCATTCCCTCCCAGAACCCTACCCATACCCCAGTTACCTGATTTCTTTCCGCAGCAGCGGTTTCACTGACACGCCTACTCCAGCCTCCCGGGCTGCAATGGAAATGGAATAGGAGCTCTGCATCGAACCTCACCTTCCAGATCCATGGCGACCATATCAGGAACATATTTTATTTGAATGAACGGAATGCCCAAAGGGTCTATAACTTGGGCTCCAGGCCATTACCACCAAATCCAGCCCGATGGATTGGGTATTATTGCTATATTATTGACTACACTCTAAACATGTTGATTAGTTGACACAATGTCAAAACACAATCAATATGTGCTAATAACAAACATACCAACACTACATTGTGTCAGAGTGCCTTATTTCATTTTTGTTGTGAGTGAGTACTACTAGAACAATTGTTAGGTACTGTAAAGGATTCCATTCTGGCGTCACACAATGGACCAGGACTCTTGCCCTTAGCCTAGGATGAAGCGCTCAATTAGAATGCTTTTTTCTTTATTTTCTACAATATTTATTTATTTTAAATTCAAAGAAAATCACACAGTTTGAATATTGGGCAGCAATCACCAATGGGGTGATAATTACAATGTAAACTAATAAATACCCTTGGCTGACCTTCTACTAGAACATATCCAAAGCACAGATGAATAGGAGCAGTTTTCCTGTTCGGATAGAAGGCACCCGAGTTAAGATTTCCCCCTGCAATGCTCCCTCAAACCCTAATTAATCAAATTTTGAGTGGATAGAAAGGAACAGCAAGGAGTCAGAGATATTGTCAGCAAACAGATTAAAATCTGACCTTCCCTCACAAAATAAGACATATTTTAAAACCTTTTGCAATTGCCTAAAATGACACTCGGAATTGGTAAATAATTAATTTAACGTGTGGTTGAATAAATGAGTTAAATATGATTTATCCAGTATCAGGTATGTAATATCACTAGAAACTACAAGGCAAGGTATCTACAAAGGGCATATAGTTCAAAAGGCAACTTGAAAGTAAGAACACAGTTCAGCCAAAATCACACGTTGAAAAAAGTAGCGTTTTCCACTTTTTGGAGTTTTAAAAAAAACGGTTTTTAATAAAAACAGGTGAAATAGATAGAATCGGAAGGCGGTTTTTAGGCTTGGTGACAGATGCACATCACAGGTTTAATATAGAAGTGAAAGGGTGATGCTAGTTGAATAGCTGGATGAGATTTGCAATGTGGAAGGAGATTTGGTTTTGGGAAAATAAAAGCAATTAAAAGAGAAAGTCAGTTTGGAAAGAAAGGATAATCAAGACTAGAATGTTAAAGAAAGACACAGTACGCTCCAAGGTTAATTAGCTAAGTTAACCTTTTTACCCTGTGTTCAGCTCTATGTGGGAATTACTTAAATTATTCAAAATATGACTTAGGATCTTTGCAAGACACAGATGCGTAGAAGAATGGAGCTAACGCTTTGAGATCAAGGACAGGATACACAGAAAAAACTGACAGTTTTAAACAAGTTACCAGGGTATGGACAGGATTACTTAGAGAGTAGGACAAAGACACGGTATCAAAATGAGGTATGCTATGTTTGGCTATGGGATGGGGAAAGACTCACAATCAGCACTTGAGTTTGGAATTTGGGGCAGCCAACCGGGTTTCTCGGCAAGGCTCTGGTCACTGCACGACGGGCTCTCCTAACAACAAACAGATGGGCCTGCCTGGTCACTGGATAGCAAGGGTACAGCTAGCATGCAGATAGTGGGAAAAAAGCTGGTCTGGTCACAGGATACTCCCAAAAGGGTGACACAGCTTCCCCTCCTAGTTATTGGGATTTTTAGTGGGGTTTCTGGATCAATGGTCCTGCTTGGATAGGGTCAGCTCTGCTCTGACCTGGCAGTAGAACCTGGAATCTTGGAGAGTGATATTCAGAAGAGAGTGTGTCCTGTCTCTGTGAGCATCTCCCCTTTATATAAGGCGGGTAACATCACAGGATTTATTGTTGGGCAGAGCTAAACTAGACCAACCCATAAGAACTGGGTAGGTCAGCCTATGTTGGTCACCTCCTCCAGGAAGGGACTCAGTTTATGGGGTTGTGTTTTATGAGGTACAGAGCCATACCAGAGTAATTGTTTTCCAAAAATTAATTTTGACATACATCACTCCTTTTTACAATTGTGGCACTTTTGCAAATTACATACTCAGGTGACATATTTCATACAGAACATGGTATTCCAATTCCCAGGTCTGTACGACATTGTTTCACCCTTCTAATAATTTTTTCGTGATTTTTAGTGGGATCTGCTTCACCCAAAATTCCTCAATTTTAGATAGATATGTATACATATTATCATAGAGCATATTTCCATTAATTTTTAACATTCCACCATATGTACTTTTCCCATGATTCACATGTTCCTGGTGTGTGCGTCCCGTACAAGCTATGGACAGCCACAATGTCTTGTTTTAAAGCCACAAAAATTACATTTAAACTGTAACATTTTTACATTACTGCTTTGTCCGGTCATAGAAATAACAGTCTTAATGTTTATTCATTGAAATAGTCTCTTGAGCGAGATGGGCTGGCCTTTGTCCTCTAAATATGGTCATTTCTGCCCAGGCTACCACCAAATGTCAGTTTAGCCCAGGGTTTCCATGGAGTTTGTCTTTGGAGCTCCTTGATTTGAGTGGCTGGAAGGTGTCACTTCCAAGAGTAACACGTAGGAGCCCCAGAATCTATTGTGTCAAGCTGGAGCTCAGCCACAAAGTCTGATGAGCGTGTTACATTCTCCCCCTTGGGCCATTCAGAGCTTCCAGATGCTGGTCCGCTTGGGGGGATGCAATGTCCGTTGAAGGCAAGGCAGGAAAAACCTGTTCTGTGGCTTCTATCACAGCCAATGCAGTTATTTATTTATTGATTTATTTAGTTTTCCTGAGCCCAAAAGGCAAGGCTGTTGGAATAAAACATTATATTAGATTTTAACCAAACCCCCTTTCATTTCTAGGCAAGGACAGGGCCTTATTCAACATTAAACTTTTTAAAACAGATATTTTTCTTGTTTGCAAAAGCACATTTTGACACATGGTGAATTCTGCTGGGATGTCCCTTTCAAATTTGGTTTTCTCTTCCATCTGGATTCCAAACATTGTTTGCAGCCCTAGTCAGTTTCTCTTACACAGCAATCTGTTCAAGGCACAGGTCCACTGACATTGACATATGCACAGAGAGCTAGGGTTTCTTTTGAAGAGTTTATTTTGACATTTTGTAGCATAAAAGTGAAGCATTTTTCCGTACGGCTGAGACTAAAGTTTCTGGTGATTTCCCAGATCTTGCCTGACACAGCATGTCATTCAGTTTTAATGATTTCTTTTGCTAAAGCACAACTTGAATATGGCTGGGCATAGTTGGGTCTTACTGGATCAGAACTGTATATGTTGAACAGATGAAAAGAGCATCAGGGCAGCATCATTTTAAATGTTAAATATTTCCTTTTTCAATGGGAAACTTTGAGCTAACAGCACAGCACAGCAGCGCTGATTTTCAATTCTCTTCTTTGGTGCACATAAGAAAACACAGTGGCAGCCTTTCTCGGTGGGTTCCCTGTTTCATCTTGCCCAATAGGTGCTTGGCAAGACAGTGCAGCCATCATTCTGTAACTGCAAAACATAGTTTTGATGCGAGACAATGGTGCTCAAAGGAGCCAGTGCAGCCATTCTGCTGGTAACTGCTGTAGTGCAGCTTGGTGATGGAGGGGAATTCTACTGAGTGGGTAAATGTACCCCACAGTTTGTTATTGTGGAATGTATTAAAAAAGAAACAATCCCAAAAACGAATGTCATCCTTCCAAACTCCCTAATAAAACATGACTTACCAAACCATCCCTTTGCAGATATTAATGAACAATAAGAACAATAAAACACACACACACTCCACTGGTACCCAATGTAAATATGTGTTCTTTTCTCCAACAGATACAGAGGAAGCTAACCAACACCCAACTCTGAAAAAACAAAGAAAACATTTTGAACTTACAAATGAGGGAGAGGAATACACACATCTTCCACTAAAACAATACATAGAAAATATACAAAGAGAAAATCATATGACTCTCTTCTTGCAAATTGCTAACACACCAACCACCAAATGAGTGTAATTCCTCCCCTGACATCAAAAAGAAATGTAATTACCTCCCAAAGCAATTTCAACATTGTAGGAGCACCCAACAAATACAAAATATATGGAAACCATATCTTCCAATGTGATTGCAGTCTCAATAAAAAATTCAAAAATATAAATTTTGCAAAAGTCTGTCTTGTTGTCGGTTCCTCAACAGTCGCATAAAAAATCAGAGACATCATATTCCTCACTAATCAATTATCAAAGAAAACCAATGATTGTCAGCACGTCAAATTAAACATTTATTAAAACATTAACAAAATCCCGTACACATCTACAAAGAAAACTAAGAAACATGTGCAATAACAATGTGGATAATGTCTGCAAGTGTTGTAGCAGCAACTGGTATTACACTACTAGGAGAGAACCACACTTCAATGAAGAATAGAACAAACAAGAACACAGTAATGCTATTTCAATAGATGTATCTGGTAGAGGCTATGAGAAAGTAGAAGAAACTATTTTGAAAAAATAAGCTTTAATTCAGAAATCAAAAACAAATAATGAACCAAAGCCTCCTCATGTTCAGAGAGTGTGTCCGTTCTATAAATGACTATGCACCTCAAACTGCAAGGTGCACCAACAGTTCAAATATTTACGTCAATTTCTAAAACAATACGTAAAAATAGAAGACAAAAGTATAATCAAAATTCTACTAAACATGGACTAGTGTCCACTGCACATCCACCCTGAGCTACGAAGACATTCTTTACACTGCATTTCAGGAGCATCCCCTTAAATCACCTTCCATCAAATACAAATGTTCGCAACATGCCATTGAACAATAGACACTCTTATGAATAAACTATACAGTGCTTTAAAACCAGGCCAGAATTACAAAACTAAAGGCAACTCTGCACTGGGAACGACAAAAGAAGTCCTGCAACAACTCAAAAAAAATAAAAAAATATATTTTGGTAATGAAGTAGAACTAAAAAAACAATGAAAATAGCAATATTTCAAACTGCCTCTGCTGAAATGTAAGAAAAAGTATGTGTCTGATGCCATGGAAATTCCTAAAAGCAATGTATAACAACAGTGAACATATGACACAAAATGGTAGACAATGAGCAATCACAATGTTTTATATTGGCCTTGTATCTAACAGCAGAACATAATTACAATATAACAGAACCCTTATGATTATGCACATATTGCAATTATACAAAAAAAGTAACAAAAGAGAAGAGGGGTCACATGATCACACCACTGGAAGGGTCAATCGGGATAAATTGCTCTCAAAGTAGGAGCTCAATGAGGGGATAGGCCAGGTCAAGGATAGTATAAAATCAATCAATATTTATTAAACACATATCTAATAACATTACACATAGTGCTGAGTCAATGGTAAAACAGCATAAAAACAAACAATCAATGTTAGATATCTCCAGTTAAAGTGCATATTGATCTAATGAACATCCTATAATGTACACAAAGTGCATAATGCAATTAACAATTCAAGAACATATTGCACAAAACCAAATTCCAATATCAAAAATAGTAAAAATTACATATTTCAAAACAAAATTATACAAAAGAGAAAATAGAAGGGGGGGAAAGGAAAAAGCGAAACAAAAGACAACAGGGGTATGAACAATTAATAATATTTCCTGTAAAGTTTAATTGTTGTCATCAATTGCAAATTGGATTAAAAATAATCTGACAAGCTGAAAGTGCATCAGTAATAAAAAACCAAATCAAATGCACTACTTGTCACCATTCCAACCTAAATAGTCAACGACCAGTACCTGGTGCAGCTACCATCAATCTCATGGGCTGCACTGGTATCTAAGAAAAGGTAGTTTTGACGACCTACAAAAGTTGTCTAAAACGTCTATCTCTTTACCAAAAAGGAGAGAGAAGGCTTGACAGTCGTCTTCCTCAGGACAGGACAGAATTGGTCATAAATGATTGAGAACGCACACAATTTGTAAAGGACAATAAGTGAATATCTTGATGTTGTTCCATATGTCTTTTCTTCACGTGATTCTTCCTCTGTTTGTAAAGATGGTCAATGTGTTCCATCTTACTTCGATTCATAACTGAGGTTACATAAAAAAGAATAAAAGACAAGGAAGAAAAAAAGGGTATAAACCAATGCACCTATTAAAATTACAAACACATAATTAAAAATCCTTGACCTGAACTAGCAACCCCACAGTTACTCCATACAACCAAAAATTATGTTGTTCTTAACATTAGTTCAAGAAACACATACACACAGTATGTTCAATCAAAGTCATGGTGTGGAAACCTAAATAGATAGGAGGACATAGAGGAACATATCATCCCTAAAACCTAGCCGCGGATATACAATTAAATGAATCTGACCAGGCAGGTAGCGGGGAGAGGAGAACCTAAATTAATCATGTCACTCACTACAATCCCAGTGGCAAATTAACTAACCTGCAGAGTAAAAAACACCTTAAAGGCATGGTCTAGTAAAGTTTTTTATTGAACGCACGCGAAAACAAGCACCAGGGAGCCGCCATTTTCTGATAATCCTATCTTTTCCCCGATCGCCCTGGCTGACCTGCTTTTGCGGCACTAAATCAATTCCCCCGCCCCTGAGCCTGTCATCAGCAGACTCGTACCGCCCATTTCCCAACGCCAAAGCACGTCTCGTGTCAACAGTCGCTGCGCTTCAGCTAATGACGTGGAAATGGCAGGACGCCTCTTTCCTCAATAAGTATAAACAGACCGTTTCACAACACACAGCAGCCGATTTTCGATTCCATTCCTCTCTCTGTGTTACTTTGAGTATTCTGTGACTCGTTTCAGAGCTCTGGACAGCTACCTTCGCCGCTTGTAGCCCGTGTGAACAGATACCAGTACCACCGCTATAAATTATTTTAGTTTGTTTAACACACAATGGCTACAATAATGCCCTACATGTACGAGCCCGAGTATACCGAGGAGGAACTACTGGAAAGGGAAGCACGCGAAAACGATGGGGATTCGGACGGCAGTTGGCAGGACGAATCAACAGATGAAGAGCCTCGGCGTAGTCGAATGGACGGCGTCTCCACCTGGTGCACATGCAATCGGTGCGAGCTAATGCCAACCGAGGACGAGAACTGCTGCTGCCAAGAAAACTCGGGATGCCTGGCCTACATTTCGGAAGGCGAGCCACGACCGCAATGCATCACCGAGCTGCCAGACTTCAGGGCAGACTGCCTCACATGGGCCGTGTTGAGAATAATGATGGTGCTTATGCACAAACTTCGAGCAACTGTTCGTCCTCGTAATCCGAGTAACGAGTAAGTATACTCTGCTTGTCATGCCACTCCTATTTCATGGTCTTCTACTATATCCAAAATTACATCTACATATCATTGTAACGCATGTAAGTCGTTGAATAGTGTGCATTGTCTAGATAGCATTTGTCCGTATAAAATGCCATTAGTTACAAGAATTGTCATTGACAACAAACGTTTATTAAACTTATCTTGGTAATTTAAAAACAGTTTGTTTCATTCCTTTTCACAGGTGGTACAGGCTGGTGGCCTATCGTTCCTTTACATGGTGGCTTCACGGGAGGCTGGGACACCGCGTTCGAAGAGTGATACCCGCCTGTGCTGTTCGTGCCATTAGAGAAACGTTCCCGAGTGACAGCGGTCAGTACAGGGGATTTTCATTCGCTGTGCTGCAACCTGACCTGTATAATCTTTAAAGTCTTGTATTTTTGTGTCATGAAAATAAGATACAAAATAAAACACCACATATATTTTAACAACGGTTGTCTCGATTTTTTAAATGAATCAAGTGTGTCTCCATTCAAGGATGGATGTCAGAGATCTGTGCTCCGAATGGGTGAAGTTCTGGTTGCTGTGAAGCAGGGTGGTCACTATCTATCTAAGCTAACATTACATATTCTCGATAATGCATGCACTAAAACACATTTGTTCAAAGTCTTTCAGTAGGTTATGTCTCTATAAAAGTCACACATATATCTATACTAACATTTACCATTGGATTACACAGTCTTGACCACTATAATACACCAGTAGAAGTGTGGGTCTGTGCTCACAAGAATCTCCGGTATGTGGCATTTGTTAATGATAAGCAACGATATACTATCATTGATATAAAGGCGATATACTGTCTCCAGGCAGGCCTCCCCTGAGGCAGGCCGCCCCCCTGCAATCCACATAAGTGTGTCTCCATTCAGCAGTCTTCCTGTGCCTTATCTGCATGCCCCAGGGCCATCCATCCCACCCCCTTGTATCAAAGGCGGTTCGCGCCGGTGGATGCGCGCTGGCATGGGGGCTGTGACGGGCGCAAACGGCCAAGGTGCCAAACTACATGTACACTTCAAAAGGTGTCCCACGCCAAGGGGCCATTGTTCACATGGTCTCCTCAGACCCCGTGTCTCAAGGCAGGCCTCCCCTGAGGCAGGCCACCCCCTGCAATCCACATAAGTGTGTCTCCATTCAGCAGTCTTCCTGTGCCTTATCTGCATGCCCCAGGCCCATCCATCCCACCCCCCTCTATCAAAGGCGGTTCACACCCAGGGATGAGCGCTGGCATGGGGGGCTGTCAGGGGCGCGAAAGGCCAAGGTGCCAAACTGCATGTACACTTCAAAAGGTGTCCCACGCCAAGGGGCCATTGTTCACATGGTCTCCTCAGACCCCGTGTCTCCAGGCAGGCCTCCCCTTCAAGCAGGCCGCCCCCCTAACACCACGACATACATACGTCATTCATTCACAAACACACCCCAGTTTCTACTAAAAAAACCACTCAATATGTCTAATGAGAACATCTTTGTGCTTTGCAAGTCAACTCCTGAACGTGCTACCTGGGAACCACTGAGATCTATGCTAATCTGCTCGTCGTCGTGCTATCCGTTAACTTCTGTGACCGCTTCGAGCATACCCATCAGTGCGCTACCTGTGGCCATCCACCTATTCTCCCGCAACATACTGCTCTGCTTGCTGAATCCAACTGTTTGTTGGTCAAGGTAAGGCCATGTATCCTAGTCATATTTCGCAGATTTTTAAATTTCTATCTATTTTCGTGTAGAGTACACAATAGTGCTATGTTCATTGGTCTCATTGGTATTGACTTGAGTTTCCATTGCTATTTATTTTCATCTGTGACTATTGTGATTGAAATGCATCCTTCGGGGGTCCAGTCAATAATGTAAGCATGTTTCCTTCTCGTGCAAGACAGAACATCCAAGGGACGAGTCACATGTTCAGATTTCAGTCACATCAATTATACATTTCTGCAACTTATGCAAATACTAAGCAGCACATAATGAACTGGTATAGTTCCTGCGACCAAAGTAAACCTTGCATTGATCATTGTATGATTCATTTACTTTTGTATCAAATCTTTACTCTTGAAGATTGTATAATAATGTCGATATTTACTTTTCAGATTTATCAACAATGCCTGCCTGTTCGATTAGCGGTTGCCCTTCGAAGACCCATGCGAAATCTGAAGGAACTACAATGCATGTATTCCCGAAAACTGTTAATCGAATAAGAGAATGGGTCAGACATTGCGGATATCCACTGGATGAGCTGGAAAGTAGAGTCCAACAAGTCTTAGAGGACAAGAGGGGTGATCGATACCGCATCTGCAGCCGGCACTTTTCCTTGGACATGTACACAACTTCTTGGGTAACAAAGAAGAATAAACGGCGAACGACACGGAAATTGCGCGAAAACGCTATTCCCACTCTATTCGTCCACATTCCGCCACCGGTGAGTCAAGTGTCCAGATTTAGCTTTCGGCCTTGCGGTAGTGTGTAGCCGAATGGATTAATAGATATTGTAGGTGTTCTATCCCTTGTAATAATTTCGATATTGATATGAGTGTATAGTTTTTTGAATAATGACATTTATCAATATATTCTTTTTCGATTTCATGACCCACAAACGCAATGTATATATATATGGGGACAGGGAACTGTGCTGTATTGAGCATTTTTCAAGTATTCTGTCGGCTTACATGGCTATTTTTAATATTGGCATTTCATTATCAATCATTAATTGACCTTTACAACTTCTTGACTATCCCTTGAATCTGAAGCAAGAACATTCTACATCCTAGACGTGGTCGCAGTTATCAACCACTTTTAGTGCGTATCAGGTAATCTTAATAGGCTAATCCGCTACATACTTGTTTTATGCATGTCAAGTAATAGTTTTATTCTATCGTGTAATTATTTTAACGAATGTTTGGTTACTGCTTTCCAATTGATATACACCTTAGTTATCGTCCACTGGTGTTTGTTTTCAGTTATAATTAGTGTTATCCATACTAATGCAAGTACTGTCTTTCAGGGAGATGCTGAACCGTCCGCCACATCTACAACATTTCTAGAGGATTTTCAACATCAGGAGGTATGGATACTGACAGCTCCATCGAGCATCATCATCAGAGCTGGAATTCTTGTCGTTTGATTGTTCTACACAATGTTTCATTTGTGGTTAGCCGTTGATATGTACCTGTGCTGTCGACCCCAGGTGTGTGTTATGTTTTCACAATTGTAATCCTCACTAATGCAAGTACTATGTTTCAGGCAGTTGATGGAGCGTCAACCCCTGCACTTGATGCAGAGCCTGACATTCAAGTATACGAATCGGCACAACAGCTTTCGGAAGTGCGCACTACATTTGCAACATCCATAGATATTCTTCGGCAGCACGAGGTATGGATAATGACAGCTCCATCATGCGTGATAATATAACGTGATTCCATTTGCTATACTTTCTTCCCTATTAACGCAAGTGCTGTGTTTCAGGGAGACGACGAAGCTTCCACCACAATCACAACATCTCATTTAGATGATGCAGATGTAAAGGAATCGTTGAAATAAGTCGATGAAATGTGATCATATTTGGATTTTCCTTGATTCTTTTGGACAATGCATCTTTCGCGGTTATCTCTTTATATGTACCTGTGCGTTCGACCCCAAGTGTGTGTTATGTTTCCAATATTGAAAACCATACTAATCCAAGTACTGTGTTTCACAGGGAGACGACAGAGCTTCCACCACAATCACAACATCTCATTTAGATGATGCAGATGTAAAGGAATCGTTGAAATAAGTCGATGAAATGTGATCATATTTGGATTTTCCTTGATTCTTTTAGACAATGCATCATTTGCGGTTATCTCTTTATATGTACCTGTGCCGTCGACCCCAAGCGTGTGTTGTGTTTCCAATATTGAAAAGCATACTAATGCAAGTACTGTGTTTCAGGGAGATGCGGATGCCTCCTTTCCAATACAACCATTCATGGCAGTCCATGCAGAGCCAGAGGTATGGGTACTGACAGTTCCATCGAAATAGATCATCACTGGTCGAATACTTGTCGTTTGATTGTTGCACACAATGTGTAAATCGTATTTGGCTATTGAGATGTACCTGTGTGTTCGTCCTCACGTGTGTTTTATGCTAACAATATTTTGATACAAAGTAATGAAAGTACTATGTTTCAGGGAGACGATGGAGCCTCATTCCGTGATGTCTATGCGGATACAGAAAATATAGTTGTTGCAGCGCAAGAGGAAGGGGGACATGCGGAAACGAATCGGAGCTACAGCGTGCAGATGTTGAAGGTCCAGTCAAAAAAGTTGCAAAGAAAAAAAAACAAAAAACGGTTAGTTACAAACAGTTCATAACTTTAAAAAAATGTTTGTGCTGGGGACTATTTTATGTTTTTTTCCAGTCAATTCTACTACACTCCATCTTGTGTTTAAACTGAACATCCCTTTTCCAATCTCTCCTTCAGTTACCCGTGGGTGTCAGCACTATACACACACAGACAGTGAAGCGAATGAGAGGTGTGGCTTGCCAGACCGTGTACACTATGGAGGAACTATTAATTGAGGCGAGGCGTGTTCAGGCTCGAGATACTCATGTCCAATGGCCAGAACATGAATTAATTGTGTTTGGAGACTACAGCAAAGTTTCATTGGACCATAGCTACAGTGCGACCGCACCACCACAAGAAGATGTTATTGAATGTATTGAAGATAGCTCTGAAGTAGTTGCAGATCAATTTACACAATCTACACCCGCCAAAAATTTGCCACCAAAAAACCTGTTGACATTGTTGGGTTCTCCCATCAATGTCGAAGTAATAGATGTTGAAATGACAGAGAATGAACCAGCCACAGCATCCATAGACGCATCAGAACTTGATATCAGCGATATTACTTACCAATGTGTTGAAATCTCCACAACGTCAAAGGCCGAAACAACGTTGACGCAGGATGACAGTCTAATGAAAGAGAGCAAATACATTGTATTCAACAGTTGTTTGATGGAAATTATAAGTATGCTGAAATGTGTGCATTCCATTAGAGGGAAAGTATGTGGGAAGCCATTGATTAATGTGACTCGTCAAATAAAAGGCAGTAACGTCAAAATAAATGCCGCCTGTAGATTAAATCATAGGTTCTCATGGTCTGCACAACCGATGCTGGGGAAACTGCCAGCAGGCAATCTATTGTGTGCAGCTGCATCACTTTTTAGTGGCTCCAGTTTTAGAAAGTTAGAGGCTTTTTTTCAGTTTGTGGGACTCCATTTCATTTCTAAAGCGCTGTACTACACATACCAACGTGATTATCTGTTTCCGGCCATTAGTGATGCTTGGAAAATTGAACAATTGTCTCTAGCAAGTACATTCGAAGGCAAACGATTCAGGCTAGCCGGCGATGGACAGTGCGACAGCCCTGGATTTTCTGCCAAGTACTGCACCTATCACTTTCAGGACATGGATAGTAAGAAAATTGTGAGTTCGGTGGTCGTGCAGGTAACACAATGTACATCCTCAGTGGCCATGGAGAATCTAGGTTTTATAAAATCAGTGGAATATCTACAATCGAGGGGAATGCACATCGACCTCATAGCCACGGATACACACGTTTCAATTGCCAAGACAATGAGAGAGCAGTTCCCACATATTAAACATCAATTTGACGTATGGCATCTTGCTAAATCAATCAATAAGAAAATCTCGGCTGCAGGGAAAAAAAAAGGTTTTGAAAGTATTTTGCAGTGGTCACATTCTATCACCAACCATCTTTGGTGGAGCTCAAAAACTTGTGAGGGGTCAGTGGAAATACTACTTGAAAAATGGCAGTCACTGATGCACCACTGTACCAACGTTCACCGCTGGACAGCAAATGAACATTTCCACCAATGTGAACATGGCCCTTTGTCCCCAGAGGAGGCACGGAAGAAGAAGTGGTTGATTCCATCTTCACCGACACACAAAGCCATTGAGAAGATTGTTTTCGACAAAACTCTATCAAGAGATTTGAGAGGACTGACAGAATTCTGTCACACAGGAGATTTGGAGGTGTTCCACAATATGTGCCTAAACTACAGGCCAAAGCGCTTGCATTTTAGCTTTCGGGGCAAGAAACATCGCACTCTACTAGCGGTTTTGGCCCATAACAGCAATGTCGGATGTGAACAATCTAGGACTAGGGGTAAAGTAAGGATGCCTCGCTACACTAAGGTGTTTTCAAAACGAAGTAAGCAATGGGTGATCAAACCAGTCTATGATGAAATGCAGCTCGACTTTGTGAAAGGCCTTATTGTTGCTGTGTTAGAGAAGCACAGATATGGAATTTTGGACGTTTCTGTGCAGAGCAGTGATCCATTGCCACCGAACATTGCGACTGTGCCATGCCCACCCGAAGCACAGCTGATTGTGAAGTACAAATCCCGGTTTAAATAATTGCAATACGATTGTCTTTTTGTAAATAAATGTTTTTGTACAGTGTACCTGTAACCCTAACCCCTACCTTCACCATCATGGGTGGCGAACAAGCTGGGTGTCATCTTTGAATTCTCTCTATTCACCTCATATATGTGTATGTATATATTTTTCTCATGTCTCATCTCATGTAAATGTAAATGCTGCGCACTGTTAACGGAGTGGAGGCTTGCGTATTGCACATAATAAAACAAACAAACAATAAATCTCACTTTTAACTCAACTCCTGTGGTACTTTATACTTTCCCTGACCTTCCGCCAAAAATTAAATGTCTCAATTTGGGCTGCAAAGCTCGCAGACAACGGGGACAAAATTGGGGCACTTAGACCGCGCCAGCCAAGCGGCCCGTGGCATTTGGGAGAGAAGCCAGTTCGCATTTGCACATTGAGGCGCACTACATAGACGGATTCTAAACTTCAAGTTCTCACAGATGCCTATACTACGTGATGTTGCAAATAAAGAATGTGAAGGACAGCGCCCAGATGAGGCCCACAAGTCGCACTGGAAGTATAAGGGTCTATTGTTTTTTGACCTTGAGACAGGGACCATGCCGAAAGAACTACATTTGAAGGGAGTGCGCAATAACGTAAGAGACGATAAGGCAGAAAATTCAGAAACTAGACCGAGTTTCAGTTTTAGGTCAGTATACGAAAAATCATTGTCAAGAGCACGGTCCGTTTTACAGACTGCATTACGAAGAGACACAATGGAAATTTCAAATATAATGTAAGTAAATCTTTACACGCTTTTATACCGGAATGAAGATTTAATGAATGGATGCATGAATAAATGAATGAATGAAGAGCTAGGAAAAGCAAGTAAAACTGTTCGTAGTGGGCACATGGGCATGCAGGTCCACTGGTCTCACCGATCTAGGTCCTTGGCCCAGCCACTTTTCCCTGCACTACGGGACTGTCTCTGTATCCTTCAGCCACTTCTCCCGGCATTTACCTTGCACTTGCCACCACCTGGCCCTATTATTTAATTTGTATTCAACTAACCATTTACAGCCCTTCCCCATGCGCGATCAGAAAGACACCTGGCCTAGTAGGATCGTTGTCTGTCTCCCCTTGTTCCCCACCTGCCTCGTCACACCTAGAAACACTTGAGTATAGGCGCGTTACAAATGCCATATCATATATCATATCATTCCTCACGCATGTAGACTGTCGTTTATCATTGTGTGTTGGCCTCGATTTATCTCGTTACTTTTCGCATTGATTTTAGAGATGAACATACTCCATTGAACTACCCTTGCAAGCAAATAGTTTCTGATCGGCCATAATAAATAAAATGAGTAATATTAATGAAGTTCGGCTAGCGAGACTAATTATCATTTTTTTGTTTTCATAACAGGTATTTGATCCCTTTCTGCCACTGCCACCTGTTTGAGACACCGGCGGATGGATTCTTCAGCAAACACCTGCAGCTTCGTGTCAACAACTGGAGCACGATCACCATATTATGGGACGATCGCCAAGGGCCCACATGCCCTTACGCTGTACTAGTGGCTAGAAGCAACATATCAACCTTTAGGCTGGACTAGTGCCTAGTTGATGGAACAGCCTTGCGGTTCACCGTGCTTCCAAAGTGATTCTTTTTACGAAAATGAACACCCTGTGTACCATAAAGGAACAGCGCGTGACTCAAGATGAAACGGAACAGTTATTGCGGATACAGATAAAAGAAAATAAATGGCTTCCGGAGTTCATTTGTCAATTGCTGAATATTCTCTAAACATTTAATGTCAAATAAATGTACTTTACCAAAAGTACCGTGTTGCTGTTTCATTTTAAAGTACAGTTTCAAATTCCGAATTGTGGCGCGCTGTGTTGTGAGTTGATCTGTGTTGGTTTCCGGGTTCTGTGTGGAGTCGCGCAGAAGACGACTGGGCGCGTTTGCCTACGCAGCACAGTAACGTCACGGGGAGAAGCAGGGAATATGAATCTTTTGGTAATGTCAGGCTCAGGGGCGGGGGAATTGATTTAGTGCCGCAAAAGGAGGTCAGCCAAGGCGATCGGGGAAAAGATAGGATTATCAGAAAATGGCGGCTCCCTGGTGCTTGTTTTCGTGTGCATTCAATGGACGAAAACTTGGGTAAGGTCCATAGGAAAGTTTTCTAAAATCGAGCCACTTAGGCTTAAAAAAACATGGCCGACCCGTAGGGACAATAAAAATTTTTACTAGACCATGCCTTTAACAGTGCCACATTCAACAAAGGAGAGATCCATACCTTCAAAATTGAAGAGAATCACTCTTCCTGAGTGAAGCCACAGAGAAAGGAGCAAAAAAGTGAGAGAGTCTCTCTATTGCTGAGTAGTGGTATCTTTATTGAATGGAATTCAAATATAGGCGCACTTGGTGTGAGTCCCACCTATACAGTGTATGACACTGTTGGCACAGAGAATCAAGAGAAAAAAGAAGAGAAGAACCAGCGATCAGTAAATAAGGAAATGTCAGATACACAAACAAATTCCGATAAAGAATTCCATCCAGTCTAATGCAGGTAAAGACATCTGCCTCAGTTCATCATAGATAATTATAAGTGCCAAATCAGTACATCTGGCTGTAGTTTAGGCAAAGCTAGCCTGAGGATGCAACAATTAGCATTGCCAATGTATTATTATCCCCAACATAGGGGGCAAAAAAACGTTAAGCAATACAGCAAAGGTCAGGGAAACATTCCCTATCGTTGTCTAGCCATATATACCGGAAGGTATTAAATTCACAAGCGAACTATCATGAATACACAGTGACATAATGTATAGACTCTGTTAACCATAAACATGGAATATAGCAGTAAAGTAAAAAAAAACATGCAGTTAAACAGACTCACCCTGGCCTATAACCTGATCTTCCAACATCAGAGTAGAAAACGGTTTAATTTGTACGGCGGTGAAAATGAAATGAAAGAAGGAAATAGTTGCGGTCTTACCTGCGTGTCGGGAAAACGTGTTACTGCTGGACGCGTAATGTGCAAGGTTTTGTCTTTCCCAGCCGCGGTCTTGTAAAGCCAGCACAAGGGAATCCTGCCAAATGCGTGCGGTCCTCATTTGGCTCTGAGGTGAATCGGGAGTCAAGACGAGTGCCGCATCCACTGCCTGAAGTACCGGGTCCATTCCACACGTGACTATGCCAAGTAGTCACGTGACTGACGAGTGAATCCCGACTCTTAAAGAGGCACGACATTTGTGTAATAAATTTGTCAGAGGCGCAAAAACAAATGCTGTACCCGCCTGCATGAAGGCAGAAAAACGAGGGAGGGGGGAAAGAGGGGGAATGCGTCTCTATGCACAGCCCACTAATTGTGTAAGATGAGGCTATAAGCATAACACGTCTGTGTGCATGTGTATCTAAAACATATATTTTTTCACAGCGATGACGGATAAACCAGTGCCATGCCCACCAGCATAAAGGCAGAGAAAAAGAGAAAGAGAGAGGCTCATCCCCATGCACTACCCGCTGATTGGGTCAGATGAGGGTGTATGCACTCCACTCCTGTGTGGATGTGAATATAGAATTCACGTGGGTGCCCCAGTCTTCATGAACCGATTCATGAACCAAGAATCGGTAAATGTATATAGGGACCGAAATGGTACCATAATGAACTCCAGTATTAATAGAGGTGATAAGGAATAAGGCAGGTATGAAATCAGCACTAACAAAGGAAGTGCTGTGCATATAAATAAAATAAATAGTATGGCCTGATGATACACAGTTGCTAGTAGGCAATCACCTAAAAATAGGCATATCCACAAATGGTGTAATCAGCACCATACTTTCAGATGGCCTCAAGTGATGCAATGAAGCCATTATTCTTGGTGGTTTAAGCCGCTATGGTAGCTATCAGTTTGGTACATTCACCACTGCTCCCTTTGTGATACTCTAGCTGCTGTGTTAAGTCGGTCTGTGCCATTCACTCGTTCCAGTTCCCACCCTTTGAAGTCGTCACAATTGTGGCCTAGTGCTAAAAAATGGGCCACTAGCGGGGCATTACTGGTATTAGACCGTATTCTCGATTTATGTTCCGAGATTCTAATTTTAATGGATCTCGCTGTCTTACCTATATAGGATTTGTTACATGGACAGATAATGACATAGATCATGTTGGTAGAATTACATGTAGTGGGTTGCTTGAGGGACCAGACTCTCTCATTGATGGAGACAGTGGAGCAGGCCGTAGTAGATTTGCAAGCATTACAAAAACGACTTGGGAAATGTCCCAAAATAGGTTGGAAGCCCCATTGCGAATGAAGAGTGGATTGTCGAGGGGCAGGTTTGGCTCGATCTGCTTGAGAGAGCCAGTTTTTAAGGTTTTTACCCTTTTTGAAAGCAAACAACGGCCACTGCAGTTCAGGGTTGTTTAGTTGGAGGAGATGCCAATGTTTGTGGATCATTCTTTTGATCTCATTTGATGGGAATTAAAGGTGGTTACGCATACAATGCGTTGATTGGTAACATGAGGTCTATTCTGCCTGGTAAGTAATATATCACGGTGTTGGTATCTGGCTCTCTTCTGTGCCTGTTTGAGGAAGTATGGGGGATAGCCTCTAGCCGTTAATCTGGAGGAGATAATTCCAGCCTGGGTGGAATAATCACTGATTTTCATGCAATTCCACCTTGCTCTCAAAAATTGCCCATAGGGTATACTTTCCCTAAGGGCCTGTGGGTGAAAGCTATTGAATCATAGAATGGTATTATGATCGGTTTCTTTGCGGAATAGATCTACAAAAATGGGATCCCTGTCAATCTTGATGGCCAAATCCACACCATGACTTTGATTGAGCATACTGTGTGTATGTGTTTCTTGAACTAATGTTAAGAACAACATCATTTTTGCTTGTATGGAGTAACTGTGGGGTTGCTAGTTCAGGTCAAGGATTTTTAATTATGTGTTTGTAATTTGAATAGGTGCATTGGTTTATACCCTTTTTTTTCTTCCTAGTCTTTTATTCTTTTTGATGTAACCTCAGTTATGAATCGAAGTAAGATGGAACGCATTGACCATCTTTACAAACAGAGCAAGAATCACATGAAGAAAGGACATATAGAGCAACATCAAGATATTCACTTATTGTCTGTTAGCTGCACCAGGTACTGGTCGTTGACTATTTAGGTTGGAATGGTGACAAGTAGTGCATTTGATTTGGTTTTTAATTACTGATGCACTTTCAGTTTGTCAGATTATTTTTAATCCAATTTGCAATTGGGGACAACAATTGTACTTTACAGGAAATATTATTAATTGTTCATACACTGTTGTCTTTTGTTTCCCTTTTTCCTTTTTTCCCCCTTCTATTTTCTCTTTTGTATAATTTTGTTTTGAAATATATAATTTTTACTATTTTTGATATTGGAATTTGGTTTTGTGCAATATGTTCTTGAATTGTTAATTTCATTATGCACTTTGTGTCCACCCTATATTTTAGGATGTTCATTAGATCAATATGCACTTTAACTGGAGATATCTAGCATAGATTGTTTGTTTTTATGCTGTTTGGACTCAGCACTATGTGTAATGTTATTAGATATGTGTAGAATAAAGATTTATTGATTTTATACTATCCTTGACCTGGCCTATCCCCTCATTGAGCTCCTACTTTGAGAGCAATTTATCCCGGTTGATCCTTTCAGTAGTGTGATTCATGTGACCCCTCTTCTCTTTTGTTACTTGTTCTGTTACTCCCCTTCGTCTACGTGGTTGGGGCCGCCTATCCTTGATTACATATTGCAATTGTAAGCATGATGACAACCAACTACCATCTCAAACTATCAGTAATAACATCTCAAATATTCCCACTTTCAAATGCTCTCCAACAACTCAAACAATATGAGACAATCCACCCTCTACATACAAGAAAAACAATGGAAGATGGATTAGAAACATGGTAAATGTGTCAAGCCAAAGAGTCTACAATTAGTGTATGGGAAAATAATTTAGAAGCAAGCTGTTTTCCACACTCTTGCCTACGGGAAGAGGACGGAAGATATGATAATAGACTCATACAAATCAGATCATGAGTGTATTGTTCTCCCAGAATGTCCTCTGAAGACCCTGCATACGGTCAAAACATTCAATACATTTTCCATCTTTTATTTGAAAGTGAACTAGCAACTCTATGCTACTGAGTTGCACAAACACGCTACAAAATGGATCCTACTTTACCAATATGTCTGCTAGCGAACTACTTCAAAAGATAAAAGACAAAAATGAAGCATTGGAATGAAGTATCAAAACTTTATTGGTGAATATCCTTGGTACAAAAGAGGACTGGTTATGTTATCACGCTGACGTTCACTGCATCCTATAGAAGTTATATTCTCCACATGTTTTTTTACACTCAATTTTGCAGAATATGCATGGGGTGATTTAGGTGAATTCGTAGGCACTTCAAATTAAAACAAAGAAGCAATGTACTTAAAAAGCACAGGAAAGCTCTGTTCTCTAAATCCTGTAAATGTTTTACCTTATATCTGCCACCGTATCATAGCAATGTTGCATTTCAGCTGCCACAAAAGATATTCTCTATTTTTGGTGTAAAGAATACTGATGTAGAAGCCCACCACATACTTACACCCTTTCGTGGATAGCAAATTCTCCCAAAGCTGCCCTTGACTGCCTTACAATTTACTTAAAAATATAAAACTACAAAATAAAAGCTAAAAACTTAAATATTACATCTTCAACAACAAAAGTGTGGCAGGTATTACTGACGCTGTTAGAAAAAGAAAGGGAAACACTACACCAAATGTTGTTTTGGATTCTTTAGACCATCTCCCCCAACCCACCACTCTTGCTGATCTATTACACTGCAGATTGTCTGCATAGCAAACCACGAGTCAGGAGCAGCCTGGACACTCAGAGCTTCTCTCCAGGTGTGTGTTAAAACAGGCATTTCCCCTGCAGTGTGGGAGTGGAGAAGCACACAGTGAGCAATTCCTGTCCTTATTGGGCTCCCTGTGCCTGCTCCATTTCCATTCCAATTTATTTTTACCTATGTACTTTTCCCATTCTCCTCGCAAGCCACCCGCCCCCATCCTGCCTCTCTCCACCTTCACCTTACACTGCAGATTGGCTGCACAGCCCACAAGTCACGAACACGTCTCTCCATGTCATTTTTACAACATGCCTTTCCCCTGCAGCATGGGCGTGAAGAAGCACATGGTGAGAAATGTCTGTCCCTCTTGGGATCCCTGCACCAGCTCCCTTTCCATTCCAGTTTAGTTTTATATAATTACTTTTCCCGTTCTCCTTGCATGTCCTCCTCCCCCATCCTGCCTCTCTCTTCTCCCTCCAACCACCCATTACACTGTGGACTGGCTGCACAGCAGCCCTCGATTCAAGAACAGGCCAGGACCTTCAGAGCTTCTCTTTGGGTCTGTGTTACAACAGGGCTTTCCCCTGCAGCTTGAGAGTGAAGAATCACACAGTGAGTGCTCTCTGTCCTTATGGCTCCCCACTCCAGCTCCCTTTGCATTTTGGTTTCTTTTTAATGTATTTACTTTCTCTGTTCTCCTTGCAAGCCCTCCTCCCCAGTCCCACCTCTCTCCTCTCCCTCTGCCCAGCCATTACACATTTGATTTGCTGCACAGCAGCCCAGACGTCAGGAACAGGCCAGGACCCTTGGAGCTTCTCCCTGGGTCTGTGTTACAACAAATCTTTTTCCTGCATTGCAGGAGTGAAGAAGCACAAAGTGAGCGTTTTCTGTACTTCTTGGGCTCCCCACACCAGCCCCCTTTCCATTCCAGTTTATTGTTACTGTGTTTACTTTTTCCGTCTCTTCGCAAGCCCTCCTCCCCATCCCGCCTCTCTCCTCACCCTCCACCCCTCTATTACATTGCAGATTGGCTGCATAGCCGCCCACAAGCCAGGAACAGGCCAGGACTATCAGAGCTTCTCTCCTTGCCTGTGTTATAACGGGACATTCCCCTGCAGCGTGGGAGTGAAGAAGCATGCAGTGAGCATTCTATGTCCCTCTTGTGGTGCCCGCACCAGCACCCTTTCCAATCTGGTTTCTTTTTACTTTATTTACTTTTTCTATTATACTTGCAAGTCCTCCTCCCCCATCCCACCTCCCTCCTTTCCCTCCACCCATCCATTACACATTGGATTTGCTGCACAGCAGCCCACAAGTCAGGAACAGGCCAGGACTCTCAAAGCTTTCTCCCTGGGTTTGTATTACAACACGCATTTCCCCTGCAGCGTGGGAGTGAAGAAGCATACAGTGAGCTTTCTCTGTCCCTCTTGGGCTGTCCGCACCAGCTCCCTTTGCATTCCAGTTTATTTTCACTTTACCTACTTTTCCCGTTCTCCTTGCAAGCTCTCCTCCCCATTCCACCTCTCTTCTTTCCGTTTGCCCGCCCATTACACTGTGCATTGGCTGCACAGCAGCCCATGAGTCAGGAACAGGCCAAGGCCCTTCTATATAGGTCTGTGTAACAACGGAACAATGGGCCTTTCCCCTGCAGTGCGGGAGTGAAAAAGCACACAGTGAGTGGTCTCTGTCCCTCTCGGGTTCCCTGTGCCAGCTCACTTTTTATTCTGGTTTATTTTTACTTTGTTTACATTTCCAATTCTCCTCGCAAGCCATCCTCCTTCATCCCACCTCTCTCGGCTCTCCTCCCCGTCTGTCCACCCATTACACTGCAGTCAGGGACATTTGCACTTCAGGAACTTACCTAGGGCAGCCATGCCTGGGCAGCCACCAGCTAAGACACACACAGTAAATGGCTGCTCCCTACTAAGCAGCTCCTATCTGTGTTGGCTTGTGTTCACCTGAGATGCCTGGCACAGACTACCTACAGCAACTTACAAGGTGAGTGTGGTGTGGGCATGGAGTACAGCCATTACTTACTCCATTAAAACCACACCACTCGTATTACTTATTATCATACAGCCTAATTGTGTAAGGTAGCCATATTTGGCACTCAGAATAAGTGTGTAAAATAGATATTCTCTGTATTGAGCCTAAATTACCTAAATTAGCTATATTTCATATAGGAACTGGTGGTATAAGCTAGTTCTATTCCCCTGCTGCGCTCTGAGACAGAACGGTTCTGTGCCTTATAATTAGCCACTGTGTTGAACTGTGCAGTGCCCTATAGATCGCCATTGTGTTTCCGCCACATAGTTAGCTTGTGTTGAAGGTTGCTTCACCCTATAATTAGCCATCATAAGGTGATAGGGGGCGGGGAACTGAGCCATTACTGAGCTCCATAAAAACCCAGCCACTCGTACAGTTCTAATTTTGTAAATTGTGCTGCGCTCCATAGTTAGACATTGTGTTGAATTCTGCTTCCCTCCATAGTCAGCCACTGTGCTGTGCTTTATAGTTAGACATTGTACTGAACTGTGGAAGGAAATGTGTTGTAACTAGATGTATGTTAGGGGGCAGACGTCTTGTTGGATTATAATTTATTTTGCTGGAAAGGAAATGTGTTGCCCATAGATGTTCTTTCGGTGCAGGAAAGGTGTTGCACTCATATTGGGAAGACTAGCCATACCTCACATTAGATAGAATTGTGAAGGTTAACCACACGCCACACTTAGATCTCTGAAGATTAGCCATGCATCACATTAGATTGGTCTGTGAAGATTAGCCATTCGTTACATTTAGATAGAATTGTGAAGATTAGCCACCTAGAAGAATGTTTAGAGTACCCAATGTACTACCCACCCTGCTCTGCTCCACTCCCACACACCTCCCAAGTACTATTCACACTGTATCAGAAAGCCAAACTACACACAAACACACCCCCAACACAAATAACACTTGCATACAACAAACACTCCCAGGCACTGTACCTTAGCCCTACAAATACAACATGCCAGTGCACACATCCACAATCTTATATACCAGCCAATCTACACACAAAACACACACTCAACATACCAGAGATTCACATACAAAAAACAGCCCAGGCATTGGGCCTTACCCTTACGGATACAAAAAGCCGGTGGACGCAATCAACTCATCTGCAATCAAACACACGCAGATGCCTGTTCCTCCTGATTCTGGACCTATGCTATCACTCTACCCTCATCAACCCATCCCATTCACTTTCTTTCAGAGCCACATGAGCACCTGCAGACTGCCTCTGCGGTGGTAACGTTGTGTGGTATATGTCAAAATAACATAACTACAACATGTCCTATTTTTGAAAGCATGTATGTAGGCAGAGTACAATTCTGTCTGTCTCTTGCAACAACAATTCTCAAGTGTGACAAAATTAATTCAGCCAACACAATCATAAAGGTAAAACAGGCAGAGTTAGGAGATAGATCTCATTTACATTGGCCGCGGAAAGGCTATACTTCAAAGATGGGTGTGCATTTGATTCAGTAGAAACACAAATCAAAAAGCACAACAGTCTAAAATAAAGGGAATCTCCAGTCAAGCTCGATAAAAATGCTTTAATTAAACACATCAACTGCAATAGAACATAAATATGCAAGAAAAGAGAGAATGCAGCACTCTGTGCAAGAATACAGGGGGGAAAGTCAAGTTCAATGACCACAATGTTATTTTAAAAAGGATATGTCTTGAGAAACAAGGTGCACAAGTGATGTAACAGGTCTCTAGGGCCCAAAATGGACAGAAGGGGCAGGCATGGCTCAATAGTACCTTCTAGTCAGTTCGACTTTGGCGAACCACGATTTTTGGTGGTATTTGTGCAGTTGAGGCATTTCGAGTGTAGATGTCAGGTTGTTCTAGACAGGGAGTGGTGTCAAGAAGGGCTCAAATTGGAGCTTGTTGCGGTTTGAAGATGATGCTTGAAGAAGAGTGGATTGTGAGGGCCACCAGAGTCTATTCAGTGGTCAGTTTGACTGTGAAGATGCTGGTGATAGGATGCGCTGGTCTGTGGGATCAGTTCTAGGAAGTGATCAAGGGGCTGCAGATCATGATGGCCACCAGTGCCGCTTCAACAGTCAGGTAAACAGTGAAGATGGTGGCGACTGTACGTGCAATTAGTATCAAGCAATTTGATACAGCATCCGATTGCTGGGGCTCTATGATCCATAAGGTTGGTTTGACTGGCACTGACGATCAGCAGCAACGATGCTGGCGGGGTGAGTCGCAGTTCAAAGGCAGCAGATGCAACAAAGAGCTAGTATTTCGAGCTGACTCAACAGTGTACTCAGCTAGTGGGTTACAGCTGCCAAAAGGTTTGAATGTGCAGTTTGAGTGTGAAGAACTTGGTGAGTGTCAAAGGAAGCTCTGGATGGCCATGGTGGTTCGACTTTTTTTGAAGCTATGAAGAACATGGACCCTGGAATTTTGGCTTCTCAGATGCTGTGAGTCCCGCTGATCAGTCTCAGGGAAAAGTGTAGACCTTGTTCTCAGGGTCCCAGCGCAGAGGTGGCTGGGGAACCCTTCCAGGGGTACTGCAACACAAAGGGTCCTATACAGCAGCATGACTGCAGAGATGCAGGTCTTGTTCAATGAAAGGTTTGCCCCTAATATGCCCTGGTGATGGCTAGGGAACAGAGCTCACTTCTGCCTTTAAGTCTTCACCTCAGTGGTGGAGTGCTCTGGAAAGTCCAATTGCTGAAACAATTCTTCCTTTGTTCTTTACTTAATCTGAGAAGGAGTGGAAGAACCCTTCTTTTAAAGGCAAAAGCCTACAGGTGATTTGTCTAAAGCTAGCATTATTTAGGGGTCCTATCCCTGTCCTTAGAATCAGTGAACTTTGCCTTCTGACTTCACACAGAAAGTTGTTTGTGCTAAAGGAAGTCGCGAGGATAGGAAGGAAAGATAGAGGTGGAGAGAAGCAATATGGTTTAACCTTCCTCCAGCTGTAAACAGCTATGTCTGTGTTAGGGAGAATTCTCTTCAAAGGGTTATTTCCCTTACCTATAGAGTCCCCCAGCAGCTTTGCTGGAATTGAGGGGTTTATTTTTCTCTCCTGCTAAGAGTGAGACCCTTTTTTTCCCACTCTTAGACAGATTGCTAGTGTGTGTTTTAGGCTATCTTGTGTGCTTATGGTCTATGGGGTTTTCTCACCCTCATAGAAATCAACTTTTCAACATGTGTGGTACACAGCACCCTCCATTCCATACCACTGATGTGTCGTAGCGACCCCCAACCATAGACTCCATACCCTGGGACTGACTACTGTCTCCCAGGACATGTAAAGTTACCATTGGCTTTACTAGCCAAAGGTTATGAACAAAACCAGTACAAACCATCTTACTATGGAAGTACTCGGAAGGGTTAATACTTTTTCCCTAGTGTTCATGTTTGAGGGGGTACCGTACAGTCCCTCTCTCAAAAGTTTCTGGCTGATGGCAGTGGTTACTACCATAAATATTTGACCGCAAATATTTCCCTATGGGATTTTCCCATTGTTCGAGGCTACCACTTTTACTGACAGCCTCTAACATACCGCCGGTTTATGTTGATATTAACTTTACTCCTGTAGGTTTTTATTGCCAGAACTTTAGTAATATTTATTCCTCGTGTCTTTCTCTGTAATCGTAACCCAGTTCGGGGATCCTTTGTTTGTCCTTTTGGCGGGCTTCTGCACAGAAGCTCTCCTCTTGGCACCACTTTGTCTGGGGTAGACAGGATGTGTGGGAGGGGGAATAGGCACCCTGGACCGGGTTGCCTACGCAACCCAAGTCACACTCTGTCCTAATAGGCTGGGGGTTTCTCCCGCCAGGAGAGACACCCCACTGTGTGAGTGACAACTAGGATGTATGAATTGGGGTCTTGCTGCATAAAAACAGGGTCCTGAGGACTAGAGGACAGGGCGGTGCCACTGGAACTAAGAAACTGTAAGAGGAGAGAAGCTGAAGACATCTGCAATGCCTGAACCATCGGTGAAGCCCTGCTGCAGATCCTCATCACTTTTCTCCAACGACTTGAGAAGATCTTCCTCTGAAAGAGTCTTCTTCCCTTGAGCTGGTGGGGCCAACCACTTTGCCAATCGCCTTCCCGGACCTGCCTTGGTCGAATCGCCAGTGCCAAGCACTAGGAGACCGGATAGCCAGGCACCCGTCCACCCGGACTGCGATTGAAAGGAGCGTACCTTTTATTAGTTTGCCAGCACCACAGCTGGATTCATCCCTGGCCAGTGCAGTAACTCGAACCTTCCTCCACGACGAGAGTCTCTCTTCCTCTGCTGGATCTCCCGAACTGCAGGAACTACCAGGAACAAACGCCACCGCAGGAGCCTCTTCCACTTTTAAGGTACACTGTTCCGCCAGGCCTCCCGTTTCGTTGGGTATCGCTAAAGGTGTTTTCAATCCTTTACTTACCTACTGGGTTGGCCGCCCCTTTCATCTAACATTTTCTTTCACCTTCTGCAACCGCCTTTTCGAATTGTTAAACAAAGACTTGACTGCAGCTACTAGAACATTTTGCACCTAGGCACTTGGCCTTGTACCATTGACACTGGCACAGGCCTATTGACTCTGGCTAAATATGTTAGAACTGCCTTCTTTAGATTGCTTCTCACCTAGAAATGTGTTGGTGCACCTAACTCTTATAACCACCTTATTCTTCCCTCTTTTTAAACTTGTGAAGTGCCATTTTGCTTGGTTTTTACCTCTGTATTGGATATGCTAAAGTACTGCCTTGCCTAACATGTTCACAATCTACTTGGGAAGTGTTGCTGGTGTGTTAAAGAGTCTAACTCTGTATACCTTGTCCTTTTCCTCCCTTTTGAGAAATTGTTAGAGTGCCATTTCTGCTTGGTTTTCACTGTGCCGTTTTGCTCAGTTTTCACTCTTGCTCAAACTTGTCTACAATTTAAATAGGGAGTTGTGTATACTTTTCAAGACTGTTTTAACTTACTTTAAAAATAGTGATTTGTGTGTGAACATCAGAATGTGTAAAATAAATATATACGTTCTTTTTGATACAAAGCTTTGGTCAGTGTTTCCTTGTTCCATAGTACTGTAGTCCTATTGTGTAAACCCTGAATACTGCTCATCTCCCTCTTGAGATAAGTCTGACTGCTTAGCCACAGCTACCAACTAAATCTTTGTGGTACAGACTGATACCAAAGGGGATTTATTGCATATACCTGTAGTCTTAATCTTCTGTAGTGCTCCCTAAGGGAACTGCACAGGATTCTGCCTAACAGTCTGTCTACAATCAACATGTCCTTCATCTTTCAATAGGATCTGAGGCTCCTTTTATGTGCAGCACCCTGGTATGAGGCAGAGACCTTTTTGAATGGGTGTGCTCTTTGATTCCTATTATTGGGACAGCTTCCTGTGGAGTGGATGTCTCTCTCAGAAGGTTGTTACCTGCCCAAAACAAAGGAACAAAGAGAGGCAACACCCAAGGATACAGTCCTGCTAGCAGCAGCAAGGACAGCATGTCTGGGGGAGATTACACAAAACCACTGTGCAGCTGAACTGGGGTCACAGGGCTGAAACATGTGTGATATCAAATTAAAGTAGGTTTGGCAACTATGGGAGATGCAGGCCGCCATACCTTAGACCTAGGTATGTTGTATATGTAAAGCTTTACATGTCACCAGGACTGCAAACTGAAGGTTGTGTAGTTTTTGAAACATGGTGCATATCCAAAATGCAGCCCTTGGCCAGAAGCGACTTGCCTGTCACTGCACCTGCAGATGGGCACCTGTGACATCTGAACCTGTTCTGTACCACTGGGGAGCAGGCATTGCAGATCGGTCTACTGATACAGCAGGGCACAGGTGGACACTATGCTTTTGGGATGGAGGCCTAAGAGAAATCTGATTAGCATTAAGCATCTCAGAATACACATTGACATTTTGACAGACCAGGCCCAGTACTAACTTTAACCCAATAGCCAGTCCCCTGTAGCTATGCCCAGTTGCCAGATTGCCCAGGGTATTATCTTCAGCCATGCCTTCAACAATCTCTGCACCACCTTCACAAAAGTGAGCCCCACACTCACTGTTCGCAATACCAAATTATAACAAAGCCCACTCCAGAATATATAATACTCAATGTACATGTAAGAAATCACCACAGGTGTTGCATCAGACTAATGTTATAGAGTGGTTATGACACACCCCAGCAAACCGCTCTCAATTACCATTTGAGCTAGCCTACATCCTCTTCCTGTTGGCACTATATCCCAATGATCGCACAGTTGAACTTTGCCCATGGCTGCAGACAATATTCAGTGGACATAATCTTTGGGGCCTGGTCTTCAGCCTGTTACCCACCCCATTAAGCATCTCAGAATACTCATTGCCCTTGTGTAAGGCAAGGCCCAGTGCCAACTTTAACTCCATGGCCAACCCCTCATGGCGAGAACCAGTGGGCAAATTGTCCGTTTCAACATCAAGGCTGCTTTTGCACCCTCCTAACAAAACTGAGCAAGCGCTCACTTTTCCTTTCCCCTAAGAATGACAAAACCAACCCAACAATGTACATTAAAGAAAACAACACAAGTGTTGCATCAGACTATCGCAATTGTGTGGTGCTGTCCCCGGACAGTAAAAGTGTACGGACGTGTTCCGATGTCCACGATCATAGAACCGAGATTGGGAAAAATATACACGAAGTAACACCATTTTTCAGCTTTTTACTAAATATATTCCTCCCCTCCCAAGCGTTGCTTTCATATACTGCACAAGTTTAAGTGTGCATTTTGAGGCATTTCCCTATCCCGGAGTCGTGTACCATGTGCACGGATTGTGAACCCAACATTGCACTTCTTTCAGAATACACCAAACACGTTGTTGACCAATCGGGTCCCTCATATGCTGTCTGCAGAGGTCATGCTCCCTGATTTGGTCGGAAGCATCTGTGGACACTGAATAGGGAAGTTAGTCTAATGACCTAACTTTTTGGCCTGTGTAAATAATCCACTGGTTGGAATAACACATTTTTAAAAAGCATGCTTTGGGACCAGACCACCACTACTCGTGCAAAACTATCTACCAGTTCCCAAAATGTTATTGCTTATAACTTTTGACTCACTAGACAAAATGTTTTGTCCACCCGCCCCCCCCCCCCCCCCGCCTTCCCCTGGACTGACAATGTTTAGAAAAGCATGTTAATATGTAAAAAAGCGTATTAAGAAAGGAAAACAAATGTTTTAACCTCTACTCATTGATTTTCCCATAGAGAGAACACACATTGATTGTACACTCATAACTCAAAAACCATTGGACGGATTTGCAAAAAATAAGAAAGAACGTGCGCACAAAGTGCAGCAGATGTGCGTTTTGCTATTTTGAGGTAAATTCAAACAGTCGTTTTTAAAATATTAAACAGAGAATGGGGGTTCTCCCAAACACATTTATATATCTCCCCTTGTGCCTTAAAGCAGAGAGGCTGAGAGGCTTTCCAGAAATTAAAAATCACATTTTTTTTTTTGTTGCCAGCATTACCCATGGCAATATCCAGCGAGACCTCAATGAAAAGTGCTCAAAATGGTATTTAGAGGAAGAAAAGTGGAGTAATCACATCAGGCTAGTGATGGAAGAGGTAGGGGACAACATTTGAAGTGGGTGATTCAGAGGTAGCTCCTCGAGGGAACTTGGGGCAGAATGTTTTTGGCTCATAGGGAGAATTTCAGGGGAATACTGAGAGGTTACCACTGTAACATTTCAAGGTGCGCTCGTAAAATGAAAATGCATCACAAGAATGTCAGAGTGAAAAGGGTTGTTGTGAAAGCTGGAGGGAATTGAGGGCAGTAGGGGATTCACAAAGGAAGAGGGGGTGTTATAATGGGTATCAGAGAGGACGGGACAGAATCTATGATTGTATGCATTTTTTCTGTTACTCTAGGAATTAAAGAAAAAGCACAAAGGCACATTTGTAGCACATTTTTGGGGTGACGTTTCCACAGGAACATTACGTTATTGTGATTTGTACCGCGCACCACTGCCATTTTCATGGTCTTCAGGTGCTCTGGCGGATTTGAAAGGAAGGGGTTTGGGAGTGGTTAGTTAGTGGGATTGAGTGGGTTAAGTGCAAGTGAGCTTTGATGTGCTGTTGGTAGCATGATTTTGAATAAAACGGTCACTGTGCTGGTTTGGTTTTAGTTGGTCGACATTATATGGTGTTTGGTGAATGAGTGTATAAGGGTGATTTGTGTGTGGTTCATTTGAATGGAATTATCCAAGTTGTTTTCATTCTTTCTGTCATGAAGGAATTTAGGCAGAGTAGCTCTGTGTTGCTGATTCCTATATCTTCTAGTGTTTTGATAAGTGTTTTGTGGCGGACTGTGTCGAAGGATGCTGATAGATCAAGTAGTATTAGCGTGGATTTGACGTTGCACTCTGGATTGGTTTTTAGATTGTCCCCTATCAATAGCAATGCTCTTTCCATTCCTGTCATGGGTGTGAAGCCTACTTGTACATGGTCCAGTATCTGTTTTCTATATGTTCAATGATTTGTTCATAGACTCCGCTTTCTAGGAACTGTATTGGGTATGGGACGTTTAAGATTGGTTGGTAGTTGGTTAAGTCTTCTTTATTTGCTGATGAGTCTTCAAGTAATGGCTTGATGTATGCCAATTTGTAGGCTTGTGGCACAGCTCCTGTTGCTAGTGAGCTGTTGAAGAGGTTGAGGACATATTCTGCATGTGTTTTCAGGTGAGGATAGTCTTGTATACGTTGGGTGGGCAGGGGTCTGCTGGAAAGCTGACCCTGTTTCTTTTGCTGACCAGGTTGTTGAAGCTTTCTGTCAGGGGTGTTGCTAGGTCTGGAATAGGTCCGGGCTATGCTTATTTTGAGATTGTCAGGATCCGGGGCTAGCTAGCCTTTTAGTTGTAGCGTCTGGCCTTCTATCCAGCGCTACAACTAAAAGACCCAGAGCTAAAGCCCCCTAACTCCCCTAGCAACACATCTGCTTTCTGTCAAGATTGGTGGTAGGTGGTTTAGTGTTGTATATGGTTCTGGTATTTCTGGTATTGGCTGTATTCCTAAATACTTAGTTGATGGTTGTGATTTTGCTTTTGAAGTTTTCTGCAAGGTTATGGCATTGCATCGTTTTTGTGATGGGGTTGGTGTGTTGTTTCATGCTGTTGGGTTTCTCAGTTTGTTGATGATGTTGAACATCTCTTTCTGTGTGTTGCTTGAGTTTATGATCTGTTCTTTGTAGTATGTCTGTTTTGCTTTGAGTATTTCAGCTTTGTTTAGTCATATCTGTCTTATGTATGTGATTTATTCTGTTGGTCGTATTTTTACCAATATTCTTGTTCCAGTTTCCTCTTAGTTTTTTTCAATGCTCTGAGGTGGGGTGTGAATCATCTCACCACTGTTTTGTTTAGTGAGGTGGTGACTGGTTTTACTGGTGCAATTTCATCTAGTAATTTTGTGTTCCATTTTTGGATTGTCTCTGTTCTTTCTTCAATGCCAGTTGAGTCTAAAATGTTGGTTGAATGTTATTTTTTACTTCTAATCAGATGTTTAGGTGTGCAGTGTTTATAGATTTCCAGTTTATTTTCTGAATTGGGGAATTCCTTGGGAGTTTAGCTAGGATTTGCATTGTCAAGTGGATCAAGAAGGGTATTATGAGGTGGTCGCTCCAGAGGATTTGCATTGGAGGTGCAGTTGTGACTACATTTTTGTTGCAGAAGATTGGATCTAGGATGTGGTATGCTGTGTGTGTCACTCCTTTCACCAGTTGTTGTAGATACACCTTTGGTAGCTGATTTTCTTAGTTCTGGGTGAATCAATGTATTCTTTTTCAAACCAGATGTTGAAATCTCCCAGTATGATCAGGTGATCATATTTAATGATGATGTTGGTGATGGTGTCCACACATGTATCTGAAAAAGTAGGGTTTTATGTTGGTGGCCTGTCGACAAGTAGTATAGACAGGTTGGTTTAGTGATCAAAGGCTAAGTGCAGGAGGAGTAATTTGCAGTTTGGGATGTTCAGTGGTGATGTAGTTGTTATCTGTAGCTGGTCCGTGTATGCGATGGTGAGGCCCCCTCTTCTTTTTCTTCTCAGTGGCTTGTTTAAGTTAGAAGTTGTTGGGTAGGAAATCATGTGCTGTTATCTTGAAGTTTTGATTTAGCAAGGATTTGGTGCAGAATAGCATGGCTGTCTGTCCATCGCTTTGCAGTTTGCATATTTCTGATCTGGCATTGACAAGGATTCAGTGAACTTTTTGATTTCTGTTTTTTTTGTCCTTTGGCAGTGGCATTGGTAGTGTGAGTTTATATTGACTTTTTTTTCTGGGTTGTCTTTTTGCTCACATTGATCATTCTTTGTTTCTTGACAATTTCTGTGATGAATGGTGTGTTCAGGTTGTTCCTTCAGTTGTGCTTCTGAGGGTTTCACGTTTGTCTGTCAGGTTTCCAGGTATCCTTCTTATGTACTTACAGTCCTTAAGGGTAGATGGTTGTTCAAGTGGGTGGTAAGTTGATTGGTAATGTAATAAGTAGAGTGCTTTGGGTTTCCTTTAAGCAAATGTGGTAGATAGGAAGGTGTGTTATTTCCTGGTGTTGGTTAGTTCCTGGATGAGGTGATTTAAGAAGGTTGTTTTTTGTTGGTATGGTGCATTTTGTGGTGTGGGCTTGTTGCTTGGGATCATTTTCTTGTTTGTTTCTCTGTTTTCCTGGTGGATTGTCTGTTTTTCTATTTACTTGGGATGTTTGTTCTATTCCAGCACAGGGTTAGGTGTGGCAGGTTGTGGTTTGTTGGATGAGATTATACGGCTGTCCCAATGTTCTAGCTGTCCAGCGGGGATGGACTTGTTTCAGGCGTCAAACTTTCTTGTAGGTCTATCTGGTTTTCGGGGCTGGCTTTTTCTTGGGGGGGTGGCCTTGTCCTTGGTCTGAGCTTTATCCCCTACTCATAAACCGTGTCCTTGGGGTGGGGCCTAAGCCAATAGTGGGGGTCTATACCAGGGGCTGGAGCTAAAGCAGGGGTGGAGCTGTCTCAGGGGTGAAAGTTATCCCAGGGGTGACAGATATACTAGGGGCGGGAGCAATCCCAAGGGTGGGGGCTATCCGAGGGGTGGAAGCCATTCAAGGGCTGTCTCAGGGTCTGGGCTGTCCCAATGGCTTACACGTTTCTGGGCAGAGCTATCTCAGGGATAGGGCTGTTCCTGGAGAGGGCTATTCCAGAATTGGTATTGGGAGGCTTAGAGTGTTGGAGTCTAAAAAGGTACTTACTCTATAGCAGCAATGTCAGTTTGAAGCCTTAGTCAGGCATAATGCAAGTGTGGCAGACCTCAGACATTGGCCACACTTACTGTGTTCAAACTGGTAAGCCTGGTCAAGCAGAATGTCAGTACAGCAGCTATCAACAGTGGCAAACCCCGGGACACTTAATCTGGAAAAGTTAAGGTGGTGAGGTAAGAATAGTGGGGAGATCTAGAGAAGTAGTCTAGCTGGGGAGCAAAGCCCAGTAATGTAAGTGTGGGAAAGTAACAACATTGAGCTGATTCAAAGTTGAAAACAAAACAAATCTAGGATCTACTGTTGAAAGATAATACAATGCAATGGAGCAGTGTTTTCATTTCCATAAGCTTTATTTTTCATAAAAGCCATTGAAACACAAATAAAAAGCAGAGATACAAGATGGGAGGTTACTCACAGGAGTAATGTAAATTCAACCAAATTCTGAACAATATCAAAGTAAAAATAACAAAATTGCATGCAGTACATCAGGATAACTTACAAAGTGTACTGACTCCTGGGCCATCTTTTTACTAATAAAAAGAAGCTTGTCTGCTAGCTTGATGCAAATAAAACATTTAAAAATGTTTAAAATCAATTGTGTGCAATGTCAGAGTAACATGGCAAGTGTATGTGCAATGCAAAAGAATGTCATTAAAATACAAAAATGTTAGCTCCTAAGTCATCTGATTCCTATTATACATGAGTTTATTCTGCTGGCAATGTGCAAAGTAAATCATGGACTATTATAAGACCAATAATACACCTTAAAATACATATTAAATGCTGAAATTGGTAGAAGAACCATTCAATTCTATGTTGCTTTCAAGAAATAGGTTAATTAAAGAGAATTAGCTAAATTGCTGATTTACTGGATATTAGAATGCTTTCCATCTTGGATCTACTCACCCACACTCTGTGTAGATATTTTGTAACACAGGTCACTGTACTTAGATTGCTAGTGTTTTTGCAGTACGATATCACCACATCAACCTGTCGGATGTTTGCCAATTTTAATAGAGGAGGAGGCATCTCGATCTCAGATCCTTTTATCCTACACAAACCAATACAAAATGAAATATTGATTCCTCCACTGCCCCACAAACTCAGCATGCTGGACCATTAGAGTTTTGCCAGTTTTTAGTAAAAGATGCCACTTTCAAAGTATTGATGCAAAATTGGATAAAGAGTGCTTGTGCAAACTTCGGGAATATAACGTTCAAATACTCTTCATACCCAAATGCATACTTTTATATGGGTAGGGCCGGCCAGTACTTAGAGTTTGGAACCCTTCTTCCATATAACACCACAAAGCCTAAACACTTGCATTTTTGATCTGATACTTACATTTCTTAGTCATTCCCACTGGTGATTCCCACATTTCAAGCTTGTTGAGATTAGTCAGCTCTTGACGCACATAATTCAACCATGGAAGTGATCTTGAACCATCCAGTGACATTACATGAGAAATTTTATATCTGCACTTGCTTAAGTTCGGGTTTGACCAGATTCTTGTCCAATAAAGAAAAGCTTTAGAAATAATAAAATCTACTATAGGGTGCAGATGGCCTTCCATGTGCAGACGTGAGATAGGAGCAACCACAGGTTCCATGAATATTGCTTTAATTCATTTGTTTTCCACAATGGACATCGGCTTGGCACAGGTATATCCCTAATTTCCAGCTCCATAAATTGTGGTGGGGAGAGCTTGGTGCCTATACAAGTGGAGTGCTGGGGTTATTGTGCCTCCTTTCCTCCTTTCCTAAACCCACCACTAGATTTATCTAAAATCACTGTGGCTTTGGTCACTTGCTGCTTCCACTGGCAGTTCTCAGAGGAAGTCATACCGAAGTACACATAAGTGGGTCCCTGTTCCATTGTTGAACCATTGATTTCTACCTGTATCATAGTGCACTTAGTTGACCTACATCTGAACACCAAGAATTTAGTTTTATCCTTGTTCAGTTGAAGGCACAGTTCTTTACATTTTTGATTAGACGGTTAAATTATGTTTAAGCCCAACAGTGTTGCGGAGAGCAGGACTGCAAAAAAGAGTGCTGAGATCTTATCTGTGCCCATTTTAGGTGGATCTAAACAGCAGGCAACTAGCTTTTCAACCACTCATTAATATAGGTACAAAAGAGCATGGGGGTGAGTACACATCATAGTCTGACAGCTCTCTTGACTTCAATTGGCTCAGTTAGTTCTCCACCAAGGCTCTTTATGATGGTCAGTAAATTCTCCTGAATATTGTTGCTATGCAGTACATCCCAGAGTTGTTGCCTGGGAGCACAGTCAAATGCTGTTCTGAAGTCAAAAGTTTGCTTTTGAACCAGACCAATAGCTGGCAAGCTATCAGCCGGCCTACGAAGTAAGGCTTTAGAAAGAAGTCCTACTACTGACCAAGCTGACCTAGCGCCACCGGCGCCAGGCGAGGACTCTACGCTGCACCTACCTGAACCATTGAACACTTGCTGGGAGAATCTTCACTCCGTGGGTGAGCCTCTTCTCACATAACTATCCTAAATCCGTGGCTTTGACGCTAATGATCACGACTGTGGTACTGCTGTCCACCTTTCCGTGGAATATATATATATACGATTGCATTTTACTCTGCCCATAAATATATGCCTGCACTCCTGTTTAACTTACCGCACTTGACGAGAGAATGCAGAGAATCCCAGATTAGTCTCACCCAATATGTGAAAGCACATTCCACCGCTACTGCAAATATCCTTTAAATGTTCACATATGTCCCTTTGCCTCTGCCCATCGGGGCCCTAGTAGGTGCCTATGTTATATCTATTGCGTGCATTTATTGACTGCTCTAACAGACCTATGCAGCAAACATCCTTAAGCGTTCACTTTGCCCTGTCTGTAAGTGTTTACTTTGCAACACTGTGCCACATCTACTGCGGCCCTAGCGATATTTATGCATACACTTATTGCCTGCATTTACTGTCTGCTCATACTGTCCGATACCTTTACCCACTGAAGCCCTAGCGGCGCCTGTACACCTCTCATTGCAAACACTCTTTGCCCTGCAGGTGCCTATGTTCACTATTATTGCAACGCTCATTTAAGTGTCCACATTGCCCTCCGCCTATTGCAACCTGAGTAGGTGCCTATGTTCACTGTTATTGCAATGCTCATTTAAGTGTCCACATTGCCCTCCACCTATTGCAACCTGAGTAGGTGCCTATGTTTACTTTTACTGCAAACTTAAACTGACTGCATAAATTGCCTCTCAACTCACTAAACCTTTGCTGCCACCCACTGCCACTACCACCCAGAGCCAAACCTCCCATGTTGGCCACACTTAGAGGTGCCACATTAACCATGGCAACGCTCCTCCCTTTACTCCACAATATCTCACCTCAGAACTGTACCAACACAACCTCACCACTTTACCCAGACTCACTATCCCCAGTGAACTGGATAAACAGATTTGCTCGACCACCTACACCCTTCACACCCTGACCTACACCTCTCAGTAACACAAGACTAGGCTCTCACCTCCTTCTACCTACTACCACCTTCCTGAATGCAGCCCCACCGACTTAGACTAGAAACGCAAGACTCAGCCACCGCACTAGTCTTGACCTAAAACTCGCTAGAATGCTAACCAACCAGAATAAGAACCACGCACAGCAAACTACGCACACCGACCCCTCACCTAGTCATAATCCCATAACACCCTACACTCAACCACACACGAAAGTCAACTTTTCATCCACCTCCATTAAGGGTGCTCTTATCAATGCCCGCTCACTGGTAGCCCACGCCACTGATGGCACCGACATTATCTCTGCCAACCACCTCGACTTTATCGCTATCACTGAGATGTGGCTCCACTTAGCAGCTCGTCCCACACTAGCTTTAGCCATCCCGGATAACTGCAACATTATCTGAGCTGACAGAAAAAACAGAATAAGAGGAGGTGTAGCAATTATTGCTAAATCCATCCTAAACATCAGAGAAGTAACTAACACAACCCTACCCTCAGCCGAACTCCTATCCATCAAACTTCCATTATCTAACACCCAAACCATCCTCCTACACATTATATACAGATCCCCGGGTCCCCTTTCCACCTTTGAAGAAGATATCTCTCTCCTACTCACTACAAACACTAAACCGAAATCACAAATCATCAGCATGGGTGATTTCAACTTGGGACTTAATGACCCTAATGACAATCACGCCACCTCTCTCAATGACACCATTACTCATTTAGGCCTCACTCAACACATTAATAAACCAACACAAACAAAAGGAAGATCCCTAGACTGGCTTGCAGATTCCAACTGCAACCTTTCACTGACAGACATCATTCCTTGTGCTTGGACTGACCATCACCTTATCACCTTCTCTCTACCTAGAACCATACCCATAACCACACCACCCTACAGGACACCACAAATAATCTCCAGAAACAATCGCAACATCACTATAGAGAACCTTAGACCACTCCTCATGCCTATAAATAAAGCCAACCTTCCTCCTCAGAATGACAACCCATCAGCCCTTGTAGACCTATACAACAACACTCTGGAACTAGCTCTCAACCAGATAGCTCCACTTAAACAACGAAAAGCCAAACCCATTGCCCACTCCAACAAATGGTTCTCAGCAGAACTAAAGGCTCTCCGCAACATCAAAAGAACTGCGGAAACCAGCTGGAGAAAAGCCCCATCTCTCTCCACTAAAGACAAATTCGTCTCAGCCGCCTCGACCTACAAATCTGCCATCTTAAACGCTAAAAAAGAGATTTATAACACGAGAATACTCAACACCAAATCTGGTACTAAAGAATTATTCTGTATATTAAGGGAACTCTAATCACCACTGCCACCTACAGAGGACTGCACCAAGGACAAGGCCTGGTGCAATAATATCCAGCTTGCCCTCACCAACAAAATTGCCCTCCTACAAGCAAGGACAGAAGCCAAAAAGGCTAACCTTGCCACCAAAGATAACCTCAACAGTAAAAAAGAGCATACCAACCCCAACTACCCCCCCTTCCACTTCTCACCAGTCACAGAGGAGGAAGTAGTCAAGATAATCGCCAGCCTCAAACCATCCAATTGCAAAGGCGATTTATGCCCTGCTTCCGTCATCAAAGATGGAGCTAATGAGCTAGCCCCTCTCATCACCTCATTGATCAACTCTTCTTTCAAAAACTCAGTGGTCCCCAACAACCTCAAAGAAGCGTGGGTCCACCCCCTGCTCAAAAAACCCAACCTAGACCCCAACATCCCCACGAATTATAGACTCATCACCACGGTCCCTTTTCTCCTCAAAAGTTTGGACAGAGTAGCCTACCTCCAAATACAACAACATTTGGAAGACAACAACCTCCTAGGCTTGCGACAATCCGGCTTTAGACCCAGGCATGGGACCAAAACTACCCTCCTGGATCTAAAAATCCAAATGGATGATGCCAAAGACAAGGGAAAACTGGCCATTTTGCTCCTGTTGGACCTCTCCGCTGCCTTCGATCTGGTTGACCACCAGATCCTCACACAACACCTCTCCTCGGCTGCCGCATTCTCACAGAATGCCACCAATTGGATTCAGTCATTTCTGTCTGATAGGTCAACTAGGGTCTTCACTCCCTACGTGGCTGCTGACCCCATCCCAATCCAATGTGGAGCTCCTCAAGGCTCCTGCATTTCTCCCACACTTGACAACATCTTCACTAAGCTCCTCTTTGACCGTCTTGACGAACTGGGTGTCAGCTACACTAATTACCCAGATGACACCCAGGTCCTCATCACTCTCACTGGTTGCCAAGAAGAAGATGTTGCAAAGCTTAATGAAATCTACCTAGAAATTCAAGCCTGGATGGCCACACATAGTCTGCCTCAATGACAATAGGACGGAACTGCTTATCGTATGTTCCCAGGCCCGCCTCAATAAATTGGACCCCAGGTACCAATCTTTTACCATTGATGGCAACATCATAAAAGTCTCCAAAGAGGTCAAAACACTAGGTGTGCACCTCGTCTCCACCCTGTCGCTAAAAAAACAAATAAACACCACCATTTCAACCACCACCTACACCAACAAACTGATCAATGCCTGTAGGCCTTTTCCTTCCCCCTCCAGTTGCCTCACCCTATCTAGAGCGCTGATATTGTCTAAATTAGACTACCGTAACACACTCTACCTAGGCACCACCACAAAAAATCTGAACAGACTCCAGATTCTTCAAAATAATGCCTTAAGATGTGCCCTTAACCTCCCGAGCAAGGCTCACATATCTACGGCCAGCAAAGAAGTCCACTGGCTCCCTATCCGGGACAGAATTAAGCTAAGAACCCTTGTCATCACACATAAGTGCCTGTCACTCACTGCCCCAAGCTACCTTTCGGAGAAATTCACTAGACACTGCTCCAATAGACCCACCAGAACTCCCTACCTGCACCAACTAAAGTTTCCCTACTATAACTTAAAAACAGCAGGAGGATCCAGCTTCCTAGTTCTCGCAGCACAATGCTGGAATACTCTCTCTCTTGCAATCAGATCGGAAGTTTCTTTCTGGCCATTCAGAGCCATGGTGAAATCATGGCTCTCAGCCTAAACACCTTGCCATTTACATACACATATTCCTAGCCTCTTCTCTCCACCATCTAGAAATGTATGTCCTATTTAAATCCTGAGCCTGACCACCTTGTAACTCGGTCCTCACTTTCCGCTGTAATTATTTTGTATTTTTCTTTGTAACTGTTCAGATTTTGTATCAATGTATGTGCACTTTTTTATTCCTGTATTCGTGTAACGATATATAACTATGCTGTGATTATGCGCCCAGCTACATGAGGGTTCGACAGAGCTCTATAAATAAACAAACTAAACTAAACTAAACTTAAGTCGACAAACATAGCGTACCGTTTGACTCTATTTAGCATGGTGTACTTTCCCAATATTCGCTCAAGTCTAAAGCTCTCATCAACAGTGCTAATACCTTGTTGAAACACAGATTATTAATGATTAATGATCCTCAATATGTCTTCAAAATCCTTAAGGGGCTCAAATTGCAAGTTCATATTGCCTACTTCCAGTAAAAGGGACACTCCCTCCAGCTGCTATGGAAAGGAAATGCAACATGGTGGAGCACAACAATAGCGAGAATCAAAAATGCAACCCCAACCCAGGAAGCGCTGTGGATAGAAATGCAATGTGGTGTAATACAACAATAGTGTGATTCAAATATACCAACAAACCCAATCTGGGAAGCACTGTGGGAAGAAAATGCAATGTGGTGCAACACAACAATAGCAGAATATGAAGACTAAGTCATCCCAGGAAGCACTGTAGGATATAAATGCAATCTGGTGAAGTACAACAGTAGTGAGATTCAAATATGCAAACTGAACCAAGTAAGTACTGTGGGAAGAAAATCAATGTGGTGCAACACAACAATAGTGAAATGTGTAGGCTAACCCAACCCAGGAAGCACTGTGGGAAGAAAATGCAATGTGGAGGAGTACAACAATAGCGAGATTCAAATATGCCAACAAATCCAATCTAAATAGCAATGTGTGGAAAAAAGGTGCAGTGCGGTCCAACCCAATAATAGTGATATTCAAATATGCAAACTAACCCAACCCAGGAAGCACTGTGGGAAAACAAATGCAATGTGGTAAAAAACAACTAAAGGGAGATTCAAAAATACAAACCCAACCCAGGAAGCAATTTGGGAAGAAAAGGCAATGTGGTGCAACACAGAAATAGATTAAAATATGTAAACTAACCCAATCCAGGAAGTATTACGGGAAGAAAATGCAATGTGGTGGACTACAACAATAGCGAGATTTAAATATGCAAACAACCCCAACCCAGGAAGCACGACGGGACGAACATGCAATGTGGTGGAATACAACAATAGCAAGATTCAAATATGCCAGCACTCCCAACCCAACAATAATGAGATTCAAATATGTAAACTAACCCAACCGAGTAAGCACTGTGGGAAGAAAATTCAACGTGGTGGAATACAACAGTAGCAAGATTCAAATATGTAAACCAATCAAACCCGGAAAGCATTGTGGAAAGAAAATGCAATGTGGAGGAATACAACAATCGTAAGATTTCAATATGCCAGCAGACATAATTTAGGAATGTGGTGGAATACAACAGTAGTGCGATCCAAAAATGCAAACAAACACAGGAAGCACTGTGGGAAGAAAAATGCAGTGCAATGTGGTGGAACACAACACTAGGGAGAAGCAAAAATACAACATTACAGCAGTGGCCAAGTCAAGAGCGATAACTGGCATGGCTGGGGAATCAATGTGAACAGGCAAACAGGGGAGGCAGGCACTGTCAGGAAGGTGCCCTTTGCCCGATCCCTTAGCAGGCTGCCCGGGCAGGCTGCCCTGTGGCATCTGCTTAAGTGGAAACTAACCTGGGTCAATAGACCCATTCACTGAGCCAATCACAGGGATAGAGGGTCAGCGAAGGGCGGGTTGGAGGGAGGGTTAAGGGAAGGCAAGGCAAATGCCCAGAAATGGACGCTGGAGGATTCATGGGTTGTCTAAGTCTGCAAGAGATCTTGACACTTTCCCGAAACTCCCTTCTTAATCTTCCCAAAGTAGGATGCTTCTTAACTGAGCACTTGCAGGCCAAAAAGAGTGGAATCCTCAGTAAGGAACGAGTGGAAATTGGCTTGGGTCAGTAGACTTGTTCGCTGAGACAATCATGGGGCTGCAGGGGCGTTTGGAGGGCGGGTTGGAGTGAGGGCTAACGGGAATCGAGAGAGAGGGCCGGAAAAGGACACTGGAGCGTTTGTGGCTCATTTCTGGTTGCGTGACATTGGGACAGTTTCCTAAAACTGACTCTCGATCTTTCCAATGTGGATGGTTGTTGACCGAGCACTTGCATGCCAAAAAAAGTGGAATCCTCAGTGGAATGGTAGAGGGAAGTACAAAAGAGTGGATTTTTTCACGTTTTAATTCAATAAAGGAATTTTGTATATTATATGAATACATTTATGCACTGCCACAGTGCCCGGGGAGGTGCAGCGCTGTCTTGTCTTGCTGTGCCCGATTGCAAAAAGTGAGGGACAAGGAGGGCAGCACCCGGCATGGCAAGTGTGGCGCGAGACCTGTGGCTTCCCCCTGTTGCTCTGAAGACAAAGAACACCAGCGCCCCAGCCTAGGAGGGGCAGCCCCAGAAGGAGTCAGAGGATCTGCAGGAACACAGCAGACCACCGGGAATGTGAACTAGGACTAGGCTGGGGTGCTAAAGAACTTTGGGCCCACCATTATCTGTACGGGTCGAAAATCTAGAGTTGCCCAAGTGGCGTGGGAAATGGCACCATCCTGGACGAGTTGTGTTGCTCATGGCACCATGTCCAAATCACAGAAATCAGGCAAGCAACAAACTAAGCTGCACTTCGAAGCCACTACAATGCCCAGAATGGTGGAGATCAAGGAGGGTCCCCGAGAGGGATCCTCACAAGTCACTGGAGCAGACTCTGGTGAGGTGTTCTGAGACATTAAAGTGATGCTTGGACAGGTACAACCTAGTATTCGATCATTGGATGGCAAAATGGATACCCTGACATGTACGGTAGACCAGATGCAAGTCTGCCTAGTCAAGGATGGAGAACAGGTGGACAAAGCTGAGGGCAGGATATCTACAGTCAAGGATGGGATCAATACTGCAGTGATGGACCTGTCAGAGCTCAAGCGGTCGGTGAAAGAACTGACTGATAAGCAAGATGACCTTGAATCCCGGTCCCGACCAAACAACATGAGGATAATAGGTGTCCTGGAGGAAGCGCACCAGCATAACATGGAGGCAATGGTGGAGAACCTACTGAAGGAGGTCCAGTGTGAAGAAGGTTTCTATTCAGTATTTATAGTGGAGAAGGCCCACTGAATACCAAGTGGCAGGGAACCAACTCCGGGGGAAGTGGAGCCCTAGGGAGAAAGGCATTAAATATGCAATGCTCTTCCTGTCCAAACTCAGAGATGAACATGGTGGAAGAGTGCAGTTTTTCCAAACTTGGAGGAGCCAAGCTCCTTCGTCGAGACCTTACTAAGGGCTCTGTGTGACAAAGGCAACAATGATTGAAAAGGGGCCCTACTGGAGGGGTCATGGGAAACAGCCTCAGAGCAGGAAATGCAGTGAACTTTGGTATTTGTTGGCAGCCAAGACACTATCCAAGGACTGGGTTGTCGGGATGACTGGGTCCTGGTGAGCCCACCAAGCGTGAGCATATGTATGTTACTAGGGCGGAGGGGGCAACTGGCAGGTTGGGGTTGCTGGTGTGGGCTTGGGGGAGGGTTGAAGTTGGTGGTTTAAGCAGGGTTGAACGGTGGAGCCACAATTTGTGGTGCCCCCACGAAAGGGCACAGGCTGTGCTACTACTGTAGAGATGGTTGGTTCTTAATTCAGGTGGAATAGAGACAAGGCAGGCCCGGGGGACTGGTGTTGGCAGTAGGGGATTGTGACAGAGGTTGAAGGTTCAAGCGTACAGAAGAATTGTAAACTACTTTGTCTTATCAGACTGTGAAGTATCATATTAATGTATACAGTGCTAAATGTGCAATATATGGTCAGACTGTTGATGTGGGTAAGTTATCTCCTGGTCGCTTCGAACTATGACTTGGAATGTAAGAGGCCAAAATTGTCTATCCACGCATTGCAAGGTGCTACTATACATGCAGAGACACAAAGTGGACATTGTGTTACCACAGGAGACGTATTTGATATTGGACTCAGTGTAAAAATTTGGGAAGAGTTGGGGTTGCCACTGTTACTTCTCATCCTGCTCCTCATACACCAGGGTGGTGTGCATACTCCTTCATAACTCTTTTGGGTTTCGCCTAATAACAATGCTTAAAAACCAGGAGGAGAGAGGGCTAGCGGTGCAAGGAATCATACAGAGCCGTTTGTACTCCGTATTCAATTACCGTGGTCCCAATCAAGACACAGTGGAGACAATGGAGTGGATCAGTCAGCAACTGAGGACATTACCACCTTGGGAGATAATCTGGGTGGAAGAATTCAATGTGGTCAGGGAACAAAGCCTGGATCGTACAGAGAGCCCACCGCCCAGTACCTAGGGTGACTAGTAAATTACAGGACATGTGTACAAATGTTCGATCTGACCCATGTTTGGCGGATTAGGACCCAAGGGGCAATAGAATACACTTACCACTCCTCTGCACACAACTCAGAATCCCGGCTGGACCACTTCCCGGGTTTCCCACAAACTAATGGGTAAGGTAACTGAGGTATATATCCTAGCGTGCACGCTGTCAGACCATGCCCCAGTGTTATTGTCTGTTCAACTGACGGGCTGGGGAGTGGGGAGAATGCCATGGGTTTTTTAGAGTGAGGGACTGACTGATGTTGTGTTCTGGGAAGCTCTGTCGGGATTAATAGACACGTTTTTTTTAAATCAATGTTGGAACGGTTGAATCAGCTGTGACCCAATGGGAGAGCTTCAAATGTGTAATTAGGGGGGAGTGCATGTCAAGAAAAATAGGGATATAAAAAAAAAATTATTAGATATATTGCAAAGGCTGAAGCCCACTAAGAGGATTACAAACGGGAGTACCCAAACTGGCACCTTCAGAACAAGCAGAGATCAAGCATCTGAATTTATTAAATTACCTTGCACATTTATTAAGTTACGTTGTATAGAGGTTACATTTCTCCAGGGGAGAGCTGCAGTTCGACAATACAGAGAGGGGCAGAGACCGGGTAGATTGCTGGCCAGAGCGTCAAAATCAAATAACTCCAAGGACTGAATGCTGTCAATAACAGATACCCAAGGAACAGAGTGATTCGCAGATCTAGAGATTGTTCAGCAGTTTTGCCAGTTTTATGGGCAATTGTATTCATCTCATATTGGGGTGTCTCAAAAGCAGTGAATAACTATTTGGAAAGGGTAGCTCTATGCTGGTGCATAGACAAGAAACAAGAAGGGTTGGGTCGTCCATTCTCTCTAGAGGAAGCGCTTGGGGCAATACAAGCCCATCCGGGAAATCCCCGGGGCCAGACAGGTTTACAGTAGAGTTCTACAAACGTTACACAGAGACTCTCTCCCCCTATCTACTGCAGATGTATCATCACAGTCCGAGAGATGGACAGTTGCCACAGTCTATGAGAGATGCAGTGGTGGTGGTGCTACTCAAACCAGACAAAGCTCCAAATGGCTGCTCCTCTGATCTACCCATATCTCTTATTAACTTAGATAATAACATTTGAGCCAAAATAATATTAGCAACCAGATTGGCGCCCCTCATGCAGTGAATGGTAAGGCTGACCAATCTGGGTTTATACCTGGACAATCTACTTCCCATGGTCTACGAGGATGGTTGGATTGATATCCGCATTGCAGCAAGATGAATTTACAATAGCATCTCTGTTGGATGCCACAATGGCGTTTGACTTGGTGGTAGGGTCATTCTTGCTTGCAGTACTGCGAAGAATAGGGTTGCTGGAGCAGTTTATTTCACTAGTGTCACTCCTGTACAAACCCTACCCCGGGCCATGATCCGAGTGAATGGACTGCTCACTCCTAGCATATCACTGAAACGGGGTACCAGGAAGGGGTGTCCCTTGTCACCATTGTTGTTCACACTGGCGATAGAGCCACTGGCAGAAGCGATTAGGGAGGAACACATGCACAGAGGGGTGCAGCTGTGTAAACACAGGGTGGTGATCTCCCTCTATGCAGACAACATGGATTCTGATCCCAAATGCACCTTGACCCAATTATGCATGATGTGCTGACATTTAGGGATTTTTCAGGGCTCAAGATCAACCCCAAAAAATGGGTCCTCTTCCCAATGATGGACATAGTGGAACCATATGCATATGATTGGGAATTTCAGTGGCATATCAAACACACTAGATACTTAAAGGTTAGTATAGCCCGTAACCCCAATGTTCTATACAAGCGCAACCACCAGAGAGTTTTGGAGCAGGCCAAAAGAGCAATTGCCGGGTGGAAGACCATGCCACTCAATCTCTATGGTAGGGTTTCCATTATCAAAATGGTGTTGTTACCCAGGTTCCCATTTGTGTTCCTCAATGTTCGGATAGCACTACCTAGAGAATACTTTGGAGACCTAAAATCTGTGATGATGCAGTTGATATGGGCGGGGAAACAGGGTAGTGTCTCATGGGATTAGATAGTGGCACCGCTGCATGGGGGGACTAGCACTACCTGACCTTGAGATATATTATAATGTAGCCCAGGCAGGATTCCTCCTATGTTGGTACGGAAACCAGGGAGGCAGAGAACACGTAGAGGTGTAAAGAACAATAGCATCACCATTCCTTTTAAGGTCATGATAATGACAGCACCTGATAGAACATCCAATGTAGATAACATGGTGGGACTCACCTGTAGGGCATGGACACAAATTGAGCATAAATCAAGAGGTGAGGTCATCTATTCCCCGGAATGGTTGGCTAGGTATATACCGGGGATTCTCCTCACTAGCGAAAGAAGCTATGTAATGTTTATGAAACATGTGAATTTGAATTACGTTCCCAAGCGGGCAGTTTATAACGCTGACAGATGTGCAGAATACAGGGAACTCATGGCTCTGGATGTGTTTCTGTATTTGCGGCTACGAAGCTTCATGAAACAGATGTCCCTGAACTTCCCCAGTCAACCTGAGGTAGCCCCAATACTAGATAAGATACTCCAACAAACAAAAGCATGGTTTCAATCATGTATGCTATGTGCCTCGACACCAACTGTGGGGTTAACGCCTCCCCATGTGTGAACTGGGAGCTCTCACTGGGATGCAAACTGATGTAGGACGTTTGGAGGTACTGTTGTGAAGGTACAAGGAAAGTGGCCATTAATGTCAGGTATAAATTAATTCATTTTAAATACCTGCACCAATTTTATTACACACACGCCCTGACACACTGGTTCTTCTCAGGCCCAGATTTTTTACACTGCATGCCTGCAGATTACACCGTCTGGATACAGGTGTTTGAGATACTCAGCAAAATTGTGGGAGAGGAACTGATTCCAAACCCACTGACAGCATTGCTGGGTTATACCAAGCTCATCCCCTGGGGGGTCTGAGGAAACTAGTTGGGATGCTTCTTCTCATGCTTCTTCTCATGGCCAAGAGATGGGTGGCAGTGGTGTGGGGTGGCACGCAGTCTCCCAGACTGGACAAACGGCAGGCTGATATTTTGTATTGTAATGACATGGAAGCGGAATGCGGCAAATTGTCATATTGTCAAGCTAGTCCCAGAGATATATGGGGTCCATACACACAATATCTGATAACGCATTCACAAGCATTGGAGAGAAGTCAAACACAATCTCCGGTAGAAAACTGTAATAGTGCAGATGTGCAGGTCAATGTGATCTAAAATCTACAGACATGTGAGAATGCAACGATATGTTGTTAAAGCACTATGGGCCTCATTACACGGACGGCGGTAAGGGTTAACGGTCACCGTTAATGGCAAAGGTGACCGTTAACCCTTACTGCCGTACTACGAGGTCCCTTAGCGGGTTGGTGCTTTAACGCCTGCTTTTTGCAGGCGTTAAAAACCAACCCGCTAAGGGACCTCGGAGCTAATTACGGCAAAATTGCGGTGCCGTAATTAGCGCCTTCCCCATTCCCATAGAGCCCTATGGGGCAGAAATGGGAATGGGGAAGGGCAATGGCAGAAGGGGGATTTACCGCCCCACCGATCTTGGAATGGGGCGGTAAATCCCCTTACCGCCAAGGCGGTGCCGGTAATTTACCGGCATGGTCCAGGGTGCTAGCACCCTGGACCACCGCCTTCCGTGTAATGAGGCCCTATATCTAATGCATTCAGAGTTCGTATATGAAATTAACCTTGAATATGATGCTCAACGAACAGTGCCTAGAACACTGCACTTCGATTTCATGTAACATACCTGATCCACTGTTTAAGGGATTTGTGTTAAGTTGGCACATAGTGCCGGTTGAGTAAACAAAAATGCTAATAAACAGAGTTTAAAAAACAAATGTTTCTGATCAATAATGAAAGCATAATCTACCTTGTTTGTATGTTTATATGATTTCTCAATTTTATAGTCAAACTTCGTTGTCCACTTCCATTTTTGCCGCTGTGTTATATTGCAAAAAATGAAGGTGCTGTGAGGCAAGAGTTCAATGCGTTTTGCCAAATCCTTTTTCATATTCAAAGGCAAGCTCAGAGGATAGCTCAGGGGCAATGAGTTTGTCTCGGAAGCAAGACAACACATAGCGAAACAGGTTTGAATCCTGGGTTCGCACTTAGAAACTGTTCCCCAGTATTAAGTGTGTTATAAAAGAACAATTATAAACAAATAGACATGCATTAGACATTCCCTAAATCATTAACTACCCCAATGCATGACTATGACATCTCGATGTTCTCTGTCTTAGAAGCTAACTTTGACACACTTGGCACCATTTAATTTCTTTCATATTAAACATATTTAAAAAAAAAATGAAATTTAGATCACTGTCAATATTTTAATATCTACAATAGATCATCAGCCAAACATCCATACAGAGCACACTGTTTTACCTTGCCTATTCATGTATTCATTTGAGGAACATTCGTGGCATTGTACTTGTTCTGTGCCTTCGTGTGGATACAAGTGATGGCACTGTGCCTGCGTTTATATTTGGTTGGTTTGTATGTGTTTACTGGGTTCTTTGAAATGTGTCAGCCATCTTGTGAAAATGTGAACTTTATTCCACTTTCCTTGTTACTGTTTTGTAAGGGGTTTTATGAGCATTTGAATTGTACTGTCGTAGTAATTTTGTGTGACCAGTAAGTTGTTGCTTTGAACTTGCTTTTTTTTTATCAAAGAACTTCTATGCAGGTGAACGATTGGCAGGGGTTACTGCTGCTATTTCATTTTGGACAGTGAATCTTCTTAGACAATGTTTCAGTTTGCTTGGATTGCAGTAGAAATGCTCGTGAGAGCATTATGTAATTGATTGTAAATATGTAAAAAGTGTAAAACGGTAATGTTGTGTAATGTAGACTTTTGGGGAGCACGATTGTTTCATATGTCATAATTTTTATACTAACACACTCTTCAAATGCTGTGTATTTATGAACTGAATGTCATAACTATCTGCATTGTGGACGATTTGTACTATATACATTAGTGTATTAGCGCTCACTGTTTAGTGTATTGAATAATATGTGTTTTGAAAATATGCAAGTGGCTACTGTTTCAGCATTAAAGTTTGTATAGCAAATTAGTACTTTGGTGTTATAGTTTTGACTTAGAAGGAGAAATCTGGTTCACCATATTATGTTATTACTTAATATGCTGTTAATTTCTGGCTTTTTATTGAATATGGAAGATGGTGCTATTTTGGTTGTTTTCAATGACTGTATTTTCTTCTGGAAGCGTAGCAGTTGCCTTATGTTAATCCGTTTTATGTGCAATAAAGGGGATATATTTGAGGTTGTGTGCAAATAGCGACATGAAACGGTACTTGGTCTTGATTGTAAAGAAAAATGATGGCTAACTTGAACATGCACATACCAAAAGACATTTTCTTACTGTAACATGCCTGTGTAAGTATGTCATTGGCAACTGGTTTCATGGGTAATATTTTAAAATGTTGTCAGTTAAGAAATGCATATATGACTTATCTGAAAAATAAAATGCTGCATTGAATAGTTTGATTTTAGACGTGCAAGGCCTGCTCACAAGATATACGTGCAGAAAAAACAAATGCATAAGTATATAAGTAAAGGCATTTAGTGTGTGCTTCTAATGAAACATGTTATTTTTGTTTATGGAGACATTGGTGTTTTTTCTGGCTTCAAGAAAATTTCAAATGTTCCCATTTGTATCATTGTTCTATGGTCACCCTCATTCAACTGTATGTCTAGTTTGGTGTTATCATCCTGGCAGTTACTCTAAACTATATTATACACCCAGTGAATCAGTACATAGAGTTTGGGGCTGGAAATGAGTGTCAAATATAGTGTAGGTTCTTGAGGAGTCTTTGGGCAATTTTTACACATATTTGGTCGCACAATCTAAATAAGTTCAAACAGAGGACCTTGCTCACAATGTGGTTTACTCTGACATGATGCAGGCATTTATGACCCATGTGTACAACCATGATGTGAAATTAAGGAAGGCCTTATATAGAATGCAAAAGCGTGAAGCAATGAAACAACCTCTAGACATCAGGCAGAGTCTTTTAGTTAATATGAGGATAAAATATAAGAATTGGCTAACGACAAAACGAGCTAAATTATATCTAAATGATGGTGCCTTAATGCTTAGCGCACTTCAAACTAAGAACATAGCAAAGAGTTGGTCCATACTGAATCAGGCAACTCATGGCTTGCAAGTCATTGTACAAGCCAATGGAGTCACGTTACAAAACTGGATCAATCACTTTTCTAAGCTTTACTCTGTCCCGGAAGAGGCCCAAAGTCAAGATTCTCTTATAGCATCCATGAGTTTCTTTTTAAGTTTGATTTAGAGGATATTCGTTTATATATCAAAAAAGCTAGTCAATCGAGAGCGTGTGGTCCGGACGAACTTTCTAACCAAACTTTGAAAAGGCACCTGGAACTATGGGCAAATATATTGTTAAGCATCTTTACAACTATTAATGAATCTCAATCCATACCTCCAACATGGAAACACTCTATTGTAATTCCTATTTACAAAAAGGGTGAAAGACAATTCCCCAATAGCTATAGACCAATAGCACTCTTTGATGTGCCAGGGAAAATATTTTCCAGTATAATAATGAAAGAATTAAATGCCTGGACTCTGCAAGTTAAACTTAGAGACCCTTTTCAGTCAAGCTTTGTGGCACGCCTTGGCACAATCCTGACATTTTCCACACTAAATGATTCGATCAGATTATGCTACTCGGAATCAACTACAATATTTAGCATTTGTTGATTTCCGAGTCGCATTCGACTCCATTGACCACCTGCTCCCAAATAATAAACTGGTTGATTATGATAGTCCACAATCTCTTCTTGCGTTGATCATGTTGTTGCGCGTGAATATGACCATGCAAGTTAGGTTAACTTTGGAAGGTCATCTATCCACTATTTTTTCTACCCACTGTGGCCTCAAACAGGGGTGTATTCTAGCATCTACAATTTTCAATATGTTTTTGTTTGACTTGGGTATTTCGCTTAGAAAGGTCCTAAGTGACTCTCCTTGTTTAAGCAATCAGAAAACTTGCTATCTGCTACATGCAGATGACCTTGTACTCATGTCTAAGACACATATTGTGTTGCAAAAGTTGATGATGATCTAGAGGCATATGTGACTGTAAATCATCTTGTGATCAATACAGACAAGACCCAAATAATGATTTGCAAACCAAATGTTGGTACAAAAATATGGTTGTATAAATGGAAGTTACAGAACTCCTGAGAGTTTCAGAATCCAAGTATTTAGGAGTCACAATAACTGACACTATGTCAACTGCAGTATATGAACAAGAGCTAAAAGGTAAATTAAGTACCCTAATATCGTAAGCAAAAATACTTATGGGTAGATATGTAAAATTCTCAGTGCAAAACGTTATGTTATTCCATCAGCAAAAGGTGACTCCGATCATAACCTATGCCATAGAAGCCTCAAAGCCAAAAGACTGCAAATGGTGGGATACTTGGAATTCCGCTTTTGGAAACAAGTACTTTGTCTTCCAAGTTCTATGCCATTACTAATAATTCGATTTTAACTTGGTTTACTTTCCTTGCATTCTCAAGTTGTGTTGAAACTGTATGCCTTGTTAAGAAAGTGTCTATTGGGCCTGAATTGTTCAAATATATTGGGAGCATTGGCCCATCATTTACTTGCTCCGAATCAAATCTTTTCCAAAACTTAGTGTCAATATACCTTAAATGCAATGGCTGATGCCTCAGTTGAGTTGGAACTTCTTTTACAAAATCTTGCTCGCTCTAAAGTGAAAATCTTCATGAGGATTTTGATACGAAACTATTTGGCAATAAGCATTATCGACTAATGGCAGATTATTTAAGTGTCCATCTCCCTTTATACGTAATAAATATTTATGTTTTAGACAAAATTTGTGGCCTACGTTGGATGAGATGGCAAGAAGAAGGTTGATTCCAAAAGAACAACATTTTTGCAGTTTTTGTCAAAATGAATCACAAAGAGAAAATATGGAACACTGTATAGTATATTTTGTCCTCAGTTAAAGGGGCCGATTCATGGAACAAACGTGCGCCGAAAATCTTCGCGCAAGCAGGCGCAAGCAGGCGCAAGCAGGCTCAAGCGGAAAAAAACAGGCGCACGCGCACGCGTGCGATTCATGGAAGTCCCTGCGCGTGTTTAGCTCGGGATGTGCGCCAAACCCGTGCATGGCGCACACGTCACTGCAACATCCCGAAAGACGTGCGCGACGCGCACAGTGAAAGCGCACAACCTCGGCGCATACACACAAACCCCAATAATCACAACCATTATCACCTCCCCAGGGTACAGTGCCTACCCTCTGAGCACCCACATGATGATGCCAATCCGGAACCCCACCACACCAAACCAGGTAAGATACAACGCTGCCCATATTGCAACCAGGGGCATAGTGGAGCGCACATTCGGAGTGCTCAAGTCACGCTTCTGCTCCCTTGACCGCTCTGGTGGCCAGCTACTATATGCACCCCCAGTAGTGTGCAGGATCATTGTGGCAGCATGTGTCCTGCACAATGTTGCAACACGGCGGCACGTACCGGTGGACATGGTGGTGCCCCCACATCCCCAACCACAGGCAAAGGCGCTGCCCATGGGAGGGGAAAGGGCACGTGGCGAGGCAGCCCGGACCCAGCTTGTGGCCACATTTTTCACCTAAACTCCCACCCTTGCAGAGTGCACACAGGCCTGGCACATACCAGGTGACAACCGATGAAGGCAAAGAGACAGTCAACTGTCACAACCTTACCACCTTGAGAATGTTGCCATGGAAGTGCTACATTGTGTGCATCCCTAGCTACTTAAACATAACCAATCCTATGTGACCAAATGGAACACATCACACCCCCCCACAAAACAGGCCATCAAAATCCCTGGTATGTCACCCAAACCCTCCTAACCCACATTACCCTTGCCTGCCACACCATGACATGGCATGCAATAGCAAAAGGCCAACACATGACCAATAAGATACGAAGTGACATGTCATAAATAAAAACTGGCACGAGACAATGATGCCTGACATGGAATCAGATGAAATGACTGACCAACAACCTCCCACACATACAAAGTCAGACACAAATTCTTTCCACCAGTCGTAGCATTCACACAACACTGCATGCCTGTTCACATGCAAATCGGACATGTCAAAATCCCTACTCCCGAACCCGTGTGCTGTGCGTGTTTCCTGCAACACACTGCTCAGCACACAGCACATTGAGCAGCCATTGTGTTGCAGATACACCTTGAGCATCACATGGAAATGACCAATCAAATCAATAACCAAATGACGCATGTACAGGATACCCAAATGGTAATAGATCATGTGCTGCAGGGACACAGCGGGCCCGAGAATGCAATCTGTGTGCACCTGTGGCAATGGGAGGGTGGTTGTACGTGTGGTGGATCATTGTGCAACTGTGTGTGTCATTAGGGACATGCACTCAATATATGCATGTGAAATAAAGTGACCCTCAGTGTCCTGTACACATCACATGTGAACATTGCCCATGTGAACACCCCAGCATGCCAACCCACACCAATCCCCTGACACCTGAAAAGTAAAGACAACACAGGAACAGGCATTGACCAGCACAACACATCATGTACATAGTACCCCACAATTACAATGTCAGAGCGCCCAAAACACTATAGCCCAAGCCAACTGTCCAACCACAAAAGGCCCTCCCTCATTTACACATCACTGTGACCTTCTGAACAACTGTGTCTGGGGTATGTAGCCTTCTTCCTTTAAGTCTACCGGTCTACAGGATCACCCTAGCCCTTGGTCTCCATGTTCCAGCTTGCGTGTAAATAGGGTCCAGCCCCCTCAGAGGCCACCTTGACTGGTAAAAATACCAAATTGCAGAGAACTCCAAGGATCCAAACCCAAAAACCAGGGAAAAAGCCTGTAGGCACCAAAAAACCCAGGAAGAGTCTCCTGTAGATGACTTGAAGTAGCAGGAAATGTCAAAGCACATGTACAAGCACAATGATAGAACAACCAAGGTAGCACAGTTGAACAATGGTCCTACAGGATGGGTACCATTTACGGTACATAACATACAATGAGGATGCAACAACTGATGGGTAGTGTCACAGCTCCGGTGTCCAGGCGCAGGAGTGGCACAAACCAACCACCCCCTCCGTGGTCTGTTCGCCTGCAAGGTCAAACTTACAGATGCCTCTAAGACCCCGGCAGGGAAGGAGGGTCAGGGATATGTTGTTTGGACAGGCATTGGTATGCAGGATAACCGGAAAGAGGGGCAGGAGAGGGGAGTCGGTTTGGCAAGGGAAAGTAGTCAAAACAAAAAATTAATATTCACAATAACACATACTCAATCTGAGAAAACATGTTCATCATGCGCATTGTACCAAATGAGTCAAAAGCAAGCCAAAGAGAGACTTATCTCTAGGGTGAGTCCTGGCCTCCTGCCTGCACACTCTCAGGTCTGGTAACTGGAGCAGTTCAATGCTGCAAACAGAGCGTGAGTTACTAATCTGAATGTGTGGTAACAACACACACACACAACACCATCCATGCCCAAAAGTAAGTGACTCCTCCACAAACAAACACTCCTGTCTGCTGCTTTGTACCCATATGTTAGCTTGGCCCCCTCATGGTTCATACACTGTAAATGCACTAAGGCAGCTGCATGTGGGCACGTGGGAAATGGATGACCAATGCGTCAAGAATCACACTTGATACAATGGTCCCTGGGTGAGCTGCTACACGCGTATAGCGAGGTGCAACTTCTGTACAAGTTGTGTACTGGCAGCCACGGATTTCAATAGGTAGTGCAGGTGGCAATTTGCACATGCAAATGATAAGTACTGCACACAAGTCTGTACCTCGCAGGGTGTCCCTGTGTGCTGTATTAGTTTCTGGCTAGGAACACTACTGCCTAATTAACTCTGCTTCAATGGAGCAGGGGGTACTCGAGGATATGTTTGATGGTCCCTGCATGTGCCCCTGACAACTTGTAAAGCCACTTTGCATTCGGCCCTCAACGCATGTCAGCTGTACTGTGCGCTTCTCCAACAATGCCTGGCAAAGCTCCCCAGCACTGGTGCTACTTAGCATGCATGTGCAAGTGGCCTGGTGGAAAGTTGGCTGCGGTGTGGGCCCTTGTGCTTCTGACCTTGCCTGGTCCTCCTGGAAACATGTCTGCTTCTGTCGGACGTCTGAGCACAAGCCCTGTGCTACTGCTTGCGCACACATGCACACGTCTGCACCACCGAACGTGTCCAGTCATCAGGATTACTCATCCCTGTGTCTGCTGGCAAAGGTAGTGTGAAGGCTAAATTTCTTGCAGAAATGGCATAAAAGATATTAATAAGGCTCGAAAGTTCCCTGTGTGTGTGTATTCATGCTGGTTGTCACTGGGCCAGGTTACAGACCTACATCCAAACTCCTCCCACCATCAGTGTGACTTTGACAGGCCAAGGGTCCAGGCCACTGTCTACAGCATGAAGGGCATCAAGCACATATACAGGCAAGAAAATAACATACATAACAATCCACATCAATTAATGGAGACATCAATCACACACTCACCCAAATTGATTACAGACATGGGGTGGATAAAATGCTACAAATCCCCACTAGGGGTGTAAACACAAGTAGTAAAGCAGCAGACAGGCCACATTTATGACGAAAGTCCAAAGCCCTTGTGTAAATGTTTGTTACACAGAACCATCCTAGCAAGCCCATGGATAAGGGACCAGGAGTGGCCTGTGTGAGTCAGGACCCCAATCTGCAAACACGTACATGAGACAAGCTTGAAGGTCCCAGCTGGAACAGACAGTGGATACTTTCAAAAGCCACAAAGCACCACACCGTCACATGAATGCACAATAAACAAACCTTATTAAACTATATTAACTACTTAAACTAACAATGAACAACCTACATAACCTAATTAAAATAACTATCAAATAGTCAATATTAACTAACTAAACTAAAATCAAAAATCAACAATGCCACATACGACCCGGGGTGCAGGAGGCACCCAGGAGGGGGGAGGTACAGGGTGCACCTCAACACCCACATGCGATGATGTTGAGACAAAAAAGAAAAAAACTCCTTAGGATCAACACCTGCACAGCCCGACCAGTGTGGGAGATATCTAGTCGTCCGAGTCAGCCTCTTCCTCAAAAGGTTGACGTGGAACAGGAGACCGGCCATGCCTAGGCGCAGCTTGCCACTCGTCGGCAGCAAGTCTGCCGGACGGGTGAGCCTGGTTCTGTGTGGCGATTACACGTAGGTCAGCATGCAGAACCTCCCGTGATACACCTGCTTTCTCTTGCAAGGTAACACGTGTAACACTGAATTCTTCCTGCATGGCCTGGCTGCACAACTGATGCACCTCCCGGCAAGCACGGAGCTCAGCCGAGATGGTATGCTAAATCTGCTCAAACTGCACCCTCTAGGACATAAAGAGGTCACCCAGAGTGGATCTGAGGGACTCAAACTCAGCCCTCAGGGCCTCCATGTGTGTCTCTGCATGAGCAGCAATTGCTTGATGCAAAGACAACATTTCAGCCTGGCGTGCCCTGTCTGAGGCCACCATGCCCAGCCGGAGCGAGCAGGCCGTGGACTGTGCACCCGCTGCTGGAGAAGCACATGCCTAGCAGTGGGGATCATGGATTGGGCCACACGCTCCATGCTCACAGCGATGTTTTCCATTGCTGCCCCTGCCGTTCTGAATTGGCAGTCATGTCTTGCTCCCACTCAGTATACCTCGGTGGCACGCGGCCACCACGTTGCTGGGCTTGACACCTGCGGGTCCCAAGGACCGGCCGTCCTTGTCGGGTCGGCACCGCCCGCGGCTGCAGTACTACATTCCCCCATCGACGTGATGTCCCAGGCACACCAGTCTACCAACCCACGACCCCCACTCGTGCCCGGTTGCTGTTGTGATAACAACCATGTGCCTGGCATGACAACACCATCTTCTGGCTCTTTGCGTTATCATCTGAAAAGTGGAGAAAAATAACATCAGTACACATGTCAGAAGCCCATAAAACACACGCAGACATCACACAGACAGCCAACACATCAAGCAGACATGTCAGACACAACTGAGAACCTGCCATGCATGCAAGGTCATATTGACATGGAATCAGTGAGTAGGCATGTAGAACGGTGTAACACAGCTCAGAAGTGGGTTGATGCAGTGCAGTACATGTGTACGTCACCCACTATCTACATGAACAAGTGCATCATGATGTGCATCAATATATGTGAAGGCAGTGCAAGGTCAAGTTCAGGCATCATGTGCAATGTGCATGCAATGGGTTGCATGGCTGCAAGCAAACCACCCCTCCCCCTAAGTGGAAATGCAGGGATGGCTTGCATGGTATCAAAAGGATGATCAGAGACCTGTGTATTGGCAGACAGTGTTGACTAGCATCAATTGCATCAACTGAGTCAACTGACAACATGGCAGATGAGGATGGGACAGTGAGCAGGACACATGATGAACCCTCAGTAGTACACCCATGTGTGCAGAAGACACTACACCAGACAGAGTAAGTGGGCCTGAAACAGGGTGAGGCATGTGCCCCACACAGACTGTCACACCCTAAACATGTGTGGGACACAGGACTGAGCCAGAGTGGGCATGGAAATGCTAATGAAATGCCATGAAATGTAGGTTACTCTGGACACGTACTACAATGATCATCCAGTCAAGGACACATAGGGGCATGCATGGAATGCACATGGAGCATGAATGAGCATTCATGTCCCTGCGGAGCATCTGCCATCTGCACAGTCCAAGTGAGACAGTCTGCATGAAGGACAGAGGATGTACCCCACTGCATGTGTCTGGCCGGTTGGCTGGTGGAAGTTTGCATGTACACCGGAGGCTTGAACAGGGCATTGCATCACAGCAAAATGATGCACACCAGTGCAATGGTGAAATTGTGGTGCGGGGGGTGTGGAGGGGCAAGGGAGCATGCCTACGTGGAGTACCCGTATGCAAGCAGAGGACACATGCACGTCAGTCATGCAATGACATAGTCCCAGTGCTGAGAGGACACCCCAGGCTACATGCAGAAGGGCCAGTGAGCTGGAACATGGACCGGAGGGGCATCCGGGTGACTAGCATGTGAGTAGGGTGCAAGTGTGGTGATGAGGCCAGTCCACGTCTGCTCTACATGTCCACCATCCTGCACAGCAGGCATGCATCAGTGAAGCATTGCATGACTTGCACATGAGAACCATGTACACATGACATGTAGTGCCAGTCATGCACAACACATCACACAAGTAAAACACACATGGCCTCGACAAACATGCAACAACACTCACTGGACTGGGCATCAAAGTCATGCATCTCTCCCACTCCTTCGACCAATTCTGGTGGTATGAACTCCACAACGAGTGACTCGTGTGTAGTGAGGTCTTCCTCCTCAGGTGCTGGCCCACCGCCAGTCACCAGAGTCTTGTTGTAATTTGAGGCACGCCTCGCCTTAGCGCTGCATTTGAGGTAATTCCAATGCTTTTTGCACCTTTGCGCGGTGCACACCTCATGGCCGAATGCACTCACATGTTCCGCAACTTGCTTCCAGTGGGTATCACGATGGGCAGCCGTAGTTTGACAATTCGGCCCCACTAGCATGTCACGGTTGTGGTCCCGCACATAGCCCATGAGGAAGTCCAGTTCCTGCTTGCAGAAAGGCTTCTTCCTCAACATACCGGAGGCCGTAGTTGTGTCTGGGGTCCCAGCCTGTACTGCAGGTGCAAACTTCCTCCTCTTGGATGCTGGTCCGGACCCTGGCTGGCAAATGCCGCCCTGATCAGTATGGGCAGTGGCGCTGGTGGAATGAGCCGAGGGAGTGGCAGGTTGAACATGGAGTGAGGCCCTGACTTGCGTCAGTGACTGCAGGGTGCCCTGGAATGGACCCTGCGCAGCAAACATACGCTGTGCCAGGGTCATTGACCAGGACTGTCCTGGTTGGTAGACTCACAACCGGGGTGTTGTCGGCTGCATCTGCCCCTGCACTTGCCTACAGCCGGCTGGGCGGGGCAGCAGATGACATTGCTGCCCCAGGGACACCTTCATCGGTCAGGGCAGCCCTGCGTGCACCTACGGTGTGCCTCCTGGCCACCTGGGATTCTGCCATGGACTCTTCAAGTGCCAACACAGCCTGCGCTGGCAGACCCTGAGCCTGGGTGGTGGTGTCCGCAGCTGCACCTGCAGCTACCACTACACTTGGGCCCGTGGCAGTCAATGAAACGGACTGCCGGGTCACATGGGCGCCAGTGTCAGATGCATGAATGGCATCTCCTGGAGCTGCAGGGGGTGGTGGCATGACTGCACCAACATGTGGCACCACATCGTGCCGAGCTGCTGCACCCCTGCCTCTTCCCCCTCTGCAGCCACCCTAGACACCTGGAGTGCCCCTACACCCTGGACACCCCAGCCACATCCCTGACCATGCCCGCCACGTGGAGTACACCCAGCTGAGGTGCCCCTCACCTTTCGTGGCCTCCCAGCCATGGCACAGATGGAGTAGTGCCGGCACAGATGGAGTAGTGCCAATGGGAGGTGTACACGACAATTGTCCTGGGCAATTGGGGTGAATGGGGTGGGATACAAGATGTTAACAGCACCCATGCACCTACAAGGCTGTATGTGACCCCGGTGATGAAGTGACGGGTCGCGCAACACTCAGGCACCCCAAAACTGCAGTAAAACCGTGCATGCAACCCCTGGTAGCCCACGTGTGTGGAATTAACCTCCTGCAGTACGCGGTGGCACCCAGTGATACGAAAAACACGTACACGTGGGACACACAGGCTACTATGACCTCAAAAATGGGTACTCGATACACCGGGGCACCCGCAGTGGGAAAAATAGCATGCGCGACTCTCCATCAGACTAGCGTGATAATGAAAAACACACGTAGCCAATACCCCCGCCAAAAGAAGAGAAACGTCCTTGATCCGTTGTGAAGTTGTGATGGTGCGCGAAACAACACGAGGTAGCAACACGCATGTCGGTCTCTACGAAAGGCACATACAGCCAATGGCTGTCCCGCTCACCTTTAACCCTTGATGAGGGTAACAGCTGCGTGCGTCACGTCACTTAGGCCCTTTCCTCGGATTACACGCATTAACACGCGGACGTGCTGGTATTTCATGTGCTGAATCACTTTGCACCCGTCACGAGGGAAACGCCTGTGCGTGTAACGTAACAGACGCACTTCCACGCTAAGGGCCTATCCTCGAATTACACGCTGACGTGCAGTTTTTTCACGTGCCAAATCACTCTTTATCAAGCTGGCCACACGACAACACACGGAAGACCACGCTCCTGCCCAGAAGGTCATTTTCCTGCCCCCAGAGCCCCGAGCACGTTTCCACCTGCCATCTGCTGGTGCCTGCCTGCCTGCTGCCCACGTGCCCTGCTATTTGGTGCCTGCACGTCAGCCATCTGCAGGGGTCTAGTTGCTGTGTCCACCCCTGCTGGAACAGAAGACTCTCGACTGATATACCATCGCTCCACAGCCCAGCCCCAGGACCCAGTTGCCCACCCACACCAACCTCGGGGGTCTCCATGTCGGGGCAAACACCATCCGAGACCACTGGCGACCCCCAACCAGAGAGGCAGAGGGCTACCTGCTTCAGCGATAAGGAAGTTGGTATCCTGGTGGAGCAAGTTCTGGGGCATTAGTATGCCCTCTTCACACCATCGTGCGCCGACAAGGAAGGACAGGAGAGGATCTGGGAGGATGTAGTGGTTGCCATCAACGCAGAGGGGGTGGCAACCCATGACATCAAACACGTCCGGAAGCCCTGGGAGGACTTCAGGTCCAGGACCCTCAGCAAGGCCCGGCGCCTCTTGAAGGCAGAGGATGCAGAGGGGTGCCGGGTCAGCCTGACCAACATCCAGATGAGGGTCCTGGAACGCATTAGCCCAGTGCTCCACATCCATATCCTTCAGAGGCAGACCCATCTGGAGTCGAGCGGTAAGTGGCCATGCATTGCTGTGTGAAACAGGGCATGTTGCAGTGTGCTGGTAGTCAGCTACTTGCCTGTATGTGTGACATAGGCCATGTTTGGATGTGTGTGTGCAAGGACATCATGGTGCTGCATGTTAGACCAGTCATGTGTGAACCACACGGATGGTGCATGTGTTCCAATGGAACATGGGGAGCAGTATGCGGAATGCACACATGAATGCATGCCTGTCTCTATTTTTGGACATGGATGGGGTGTGAGAGATGGGTGCTGCTGTCATGGACATGTATGGTGTACATGTCTGTGTGTCTGAGTAGTGTGTGTGTGACTTTTAAACACCATGGATGCATGACACATGTCCATGATGATGTGTTGATCCACTGATGCAGTCTAGTCACCCTTGTATCCACTGTGTCTGTGGTGTACGAGGCTAGATGCATGCCCCTCCGGTTATGTGTGTGCAAGCGATCAGTATGACCCATGATGCATGTGAGTTTGAAGACAACATTTATGTCAATAGAGGCCCTTGCACATGGATGCTAATGTTGATTGCAAGCGCCATGCCTGTTTCTGCATGTGTGTTGCCTGCCTTGACCCATGTGTTGTGGAAGGAGAGAATGGAAGTGACGTTTGACAGTGCCACTAATGTGCTATTGCTTCCTGTCTAGGGGACTATTGTACAGTACCCTGATGTTTGTGTTCTATATCTCCCTCTACACAGTGTCGAGTAAAGAAGAGGGCGGAGACAGCTCTGTGGAGCAAAGCAGCAGGGATGCCGCCACCGGCTGGCGACGCAAGGCCCAGCCACCCTCCCAGGAATTACCATCATCCGCGAGCGAGGGGACTGGTGCCGCATCTGCCACTATGGCTGCAGTGGAAGGGCCAGGTGAGCCCCCACAGGGGCTTGCGATGGCGGAAGACGGTGCGGAGCCATCCAGGTTGGTGGTCTACACAGAGGAGGAGGAGGCCGCTACTGAGCTGCACATGGGGCCTGGTGTGGGTGGTACCACTGGGGCAAGTGGTGCAGTCCAGGGCCAGGGGCAGGAGGCAGCACAGGTCGCTACGGAGGGGCCTGTGCATGTCACTGTCCCTGACCCTGTGACTGCAACACCATGCACCAGCAGGGATGCCCCATCCCAGGCCTGCCTGCAGGTAGGTGGGAGGCCCACGTCATCTGGCACTCCACTACCTGCGGACGAGGAGACCCATGACCGTATGGGGTCCGCCCTGATCGGTGTTGCGTTGCACATGCATGTCATTCATGATTACGTGTGTGCTTCCTGGGGGGACCACGCACACCATCATGAAGAGCTGCGTGGTAGCGAGGCACAGTTGGGAGGGGCCCTGGTCGGAGGGTTCCTACATGTGTCGAGCACTCTGGCGGCCTTCTCCTCCTCTGTGGAGACTATGCGCCAGTCGGTCTCCCTGCCGTCTTCCGGCCCAGATTCCACCAGGGCCCCCTGTGGACTTGGAACGACCAACGCAGCCAGCCTGGTGGAGATCACATTCCTGCCACAGTCAGGAGTTGGAGGTCCAGCAAGGGTGGACACCCCACCAACTGGAGACCAGCAGATGGAGGATGTGCCGGCATCATCGGGCAGGACACATGGACAGCAGCAGCAGGCTCAAGGTGGGAGCGATGATGGCTCGGGTCATCTACATCATTGGGGCAGGCATCGGCCGTAGGGCAGGAGGACCCTGGAATGGGAGTGTCTTCCGTGTGGCAGCGGTTGGGCTAGCGGATAGATGCAGAGCGGTGGCGGGCGGAAGAGGCACGACTCACCATGGTTAGGGCAGAGTTCTCCATGTGCAAGGCGTTGACGAGGGCTGAATGCCTCGAGGCAACTCGCAGGGAGTTGGAACAGGCCATGACTGCATCCCTGCAAGACCTCAGGGCCAGGGGAGAGGCCCGCTTCCGGGACATTGACATGGAGTTCGATGATGCCCAGGCCCGGGACATCACAGAGTGAGCCGTAGGATTTGCCTGCCACCATTGTATATAGTTAGTTAGTGTTAGGTTTCCTTTCTGTTTTTATTTATTTTGGGGCGCTTGGACAATGCCCCTACCTTTTTGTATATAGTTGTTTATTAGGTAGGGTTTTTTGTAGGTTTCCTTTCAATGGTTGGGCTCATCGACCCTGGATTTGTACTTTGTATATAGTTCAACACTGGATTTCACTTCTTTTTTTTTGTACCATGGATCAATGTTTTTGTCTTTTTTTTCACTTTGGATTTGTTTTGAGGGACAGACACCTTGGACTCATGTGCTTTTGGATTGATTTGGATTCTGCTTTCACACATTTTTATTTTATATTTAGGACATGCAGCTTTTTCTTCATTATTTCCATTATTGTGTGTTTCATTTCATTCCCTTGCTTTTGTGTTTAATACATTTTTATTTCATACTTCAATGTGTGGTATTCTCTCTTTGGTTTCATGCATGTCACAATGTGTGTTTTCTCTGTCACATGCACCCATTGTGTGGGTGTGACGGAAATGTGTTGATGTGCATACTTGCTATTTGGGATGTATCATGTGATGGGGATTTCAATGTGGGGTGGATGTAATACCTGGTTGTGTGTTTGGACTGGGGTGGCGTGGGGTGTGATTTGGGTGGCCATGAGGCCCATGATTGTGGATCGTCATGACGTGTTGGGGGGACATGAGTCAGGGCCTTCTGGCAGGTGCCTGTCACTGCTTTGGGGGGCATGAGTCGGGACCGGCTGGCAGGTGCCTGTCACTGCTGAGTGGGTGGGTGGGTGCAGGGACATGAGTCGGGGCTTGCTGACAGGTGCCTGTCACTGGTGGGTGAGTGGGTGGGGGGACATTAGTCGGGGCCTGCTGGCAAGTGCCTGTCACTGCTGGGTGGGTGAGTGGGTGGGGGACCATGAGCGGGTCCTGCTGGCAGGTGCCTGTCACTACTGGGTGGGTGGGGGTGCAGGGACCTGAGTCAGGGCCTGCTGGCAGGTGCCTGTCACTGCTGGTGGGTGAGTGGGTGGGGGGACATGAGTCGGGGTCTGCTGGCATGTGCCTGTCACTGCTGGGTGGGTGAGTGGGTGGGGGGAACATGAGTCGGGGCCTGCTGGCAGGTGCCTGTCACTGCTGGGTGGGTGAGTGGGTGGGGGACATGAGTCGGGGCCTGCTGGCAGGTGCCTGTCACTGCTGGGTGGGTGAGTGGGTGGGGGGACATGAGCGTGGCCTGCTGGCAGGCACCTGTCACTGCTGGGTGGGTGGGAGTGCAGGGACATGAGTCGGGGCCTGCTGGCAAGTGCCTGTCACTGCTGGGTGGGTGAGTGGGTGGGGGGACATGAGTTGGGGCCTGCTGGCAGGTGCCTGTCACTGCTGGGTGGGTGAGTGGGGGGACATGAGTCGTGGCCTGCTGGCAGGTGCCTATCACTGCTGGGTGGGTGGGGGTGCAGGGGGACATGTGTCAGTGCTCACTTGTGCATGGTGACATGTGGGCTGGCTGAGGGGCATGGCCAGGGTGCATGGGCTGCCTGCTGGGCATGGCAAGGGGTGCAGGGTAGTCCCCTTTGTTGTGGGCTGCCTGCAGGGCCTGGGGAGGGGGAGAGGGCAACCTGTGAGGACACACTCTGCCAATTCGCGTTGGGGCACCCCAGGAATACATGTACCCCTCTCGCGGCAGCGAAAACGCATGTAAAACTTCCCGCGCACTCCTCAGAATACACGTACCCCGCTCGCACAAGGCCTATCATGTGTAAAACGTACTGCACACCCCCAGAATACACGCACCCCTCCCATGGCAGCGAAAACGTGTGTAAAACTCCCCACGCTCCCCTCAGAATACACCCCGCTCGCACTACGACTATCGCATTTCAAACATCCCGCACACCCCCAGAATACATGTACCCCTCCTGCGGCAGCGAAAACACGTGTAAAACTCCCCGTGCACCCCTCAGAATACACATACCCCGCTCGCACTAGGCCTATCGCGTGTAACAAGTCCTGCGCACCCCCTGAATACACGTACCCCTCCCGCGGCAGCGAAAATACATGTAAAACTCCTGCGCACCCCTCAGAATACACGTACCCTGCTCGCACAAGGCCTTCGCGTGAAAAATGTACCACGCACCCCCAGAATACATGTACCACTCCCGCAGCAGCAAAAACGCATGTAAAACTCCCGCGCACCCCTCAAAATACACATACCCCACTTGCACAAGGCCTATCGTGTATAAAATGCACTGCGCAACCCCAGAATACAAGTACCCCTCCCGCCGCAGCGAAAATGCATGTAAAACTCTGCGTGCACCCCTCAGAATACACGTACCCCACTCGCACTAGGCCTATAGTGTGTAAAACATCCCGCGCAACCCCAGAATACGCGTACCCTCCTGCGGCAGCGAATACGCTTGTGAAACTCCCTGCGCACCCCAGAATACATGTACCCCGCTCGCACAAGGCCTATCGCGTGTGATACTTCACGTGCACCCCCCAAATACACGCAGGCACACCATCCACCCTGGGCATGCCCCACAGGCAGCCCACGCCACAGGGGGGGTTATTTTTCTACGCTATTTACCTGGTGCAAGCGGGGTTCATGTATTCAGAGGGGTGCACAGGGAGTTTTACATGCATTTTCGCTGCCGCGGGAGCGGTACGTGTATTCTGAGGGGTGCGTGGGGACTTTTACATGCGTTTTCGTGGGTGGGAGGCTGTATGCTGGTCCACTGGCCTTTGCGCCATGTACTGGATTTGTGCGCTGGTCATGGTGCACGGGGCGGGGTTGGGGGCGTAACTGGTGCTGCTGATGGGTTGCTGGGCCACTCTGCACCACGGCTACTTATGGATGTTGAAATCCATGAATACGCTGTGCGCTGAAATGGATTTTGGTGGACGCGGTTGGTGCAGACTGCCGCATGCGCACACTGTGCGCCAGTCGCGTGCGCCACTTGTGCGCCGAATTCTATGAATTACCCTGTCAGACTCAATCTTTACTTTCACTTTCTGATGGATTTAGTGAAATGAGCCCCAAGCCTAGAGGGCACTTTTTTCAATTTCCAAATTGAATATATTCACGGATTGAATATGTATTAATGGTGTGGCGCAGAGTATTTAGTCTCCTCGTATGTAATTATGCCAGACAATTTAAAGTAGTGTACTCAGCATGCAGGCAGTTCCTGCATGGATGTGGCCAATTATAGAGGTATCAATACATTGTTGCAAGATACTTAATTTAGGACATTTTCACAAAGATAAATGGATAGGTTTTCAGAAGAAATTATACTGGTCAGCTGAGAAGTATGGAATGGGAAGATGCCAAGCATACCTCCTATCGGCTGTTGATTCGGAAAGGGTTGAGGCGTGTGAGGGGCCGGAGGCGAAAATTACTCAAGGTTGAGATTTAGAAATTGGATATCTTACATGCAGCTCAGGGAAACAAAAATACCAGATTCAATTGAATAGACAGGAGCTGAAAATGATGTTAATGAAACAGGTATTTAGAACATTTTAATTAATAAAACAAAGATGATGTGAGAAATGTGACAACGCAGGCACGTTACTTGCAACAAGTTAAGGGTCAGTGGTAAGAAAGGGTTATAGGTAAGATTAGGGACCATTGTGCGAAAGAATATTTACACACATCAGAAGTGAATCATTTTTCTGCCCATTATTATGAAAATATATATAGGGAATACAAAGATAATTCCAGAACAAATTAGGAGGAATGTGGGGGAATAGAATGTATCCAAGCTATTTGGTTAAAGTAACCAATATAACAAAGATAGATCCAGGAAACAATAAGCTGTATGAGTCTAAGGAAATCCCCCCGAAATTATGGTTTCACCATAGCAATCTATACAAGATTTCCAAACTTAAAGGTATTGTTTTTAACAAGTATTGTTATTGAGGCATTGCAGGTAGAGGGGCTCCCATCCTTCTTCCTGGACACTTTGATGTCTGTAAGCCCTAAGCGCAGGAGAGGCTCATTGGACTGCGAATAATATAGACACAATTCTTTTTTTTATCACAAACATAAAGATTATGATGAGAGCACTGGTGACTGGGATGGGCCTATCATTAACTAAATGTATTCCACCTATGAGACTGGTTTTATTTCAGGGAGACAGTAGGTGGAACATATGATAAAAGCCATTAATATGCTTTTGATCCCGAATATGGACCCAGCTGGGCCAGCAATTTAATTATTAGATGTGGAAAACACTATTTACATGGTTTGCTGATGCTTCATGGCTGAAGTGCTGAACTGTAAATGCTTCAGGGAAGTATGGGAAAGGTTTGTAGGTGCATGAATCCCAGTGATACAATGGTGGTGAACAGAGTTAAATCAGAGCGATTTGCATTAGGGACGGGGACAAGTCAGAGGTGCCCTTTGACATCACTCATTATTAGTTTTAGTTATGAAGCTAGTAGCCACACCAGTGTGTCAAACTGAATCAATCAAACCGTTCAATTTGTGAAATAGGAAATTCAAATTGGGGCTTTTTGCAGAATACATAATAGTTCAATTAACAGACACCGTGTCCTCCATCTCATCTATTTGGAGGAGATGAAATATATATTTGGAAATAGTCTGGGTTTAAGATTAATTGTAAAAATAATATTTGCTTATGGCCTATGTGGTATACATGAAGTGAGACTATCTCAGCTTCAATCCCTCCCATTTATGATTCAACGTGAAAGCATAACGTACCTAGGTATCCATTTGAAAACATCACTACAATCATCCTTATATGAGCACACTTTTGCAAAATAAGGCAGTCTTAGTGGATGGACAACATTGTGTTTTTTTGAGGATGGGTAGATTACCCACCATCAAAATTAACATACATTTAGACTGAGCTTGGAGTAGGGAATAGATTGATGGTGTCCCACGTGTCAAAAAGCATGTTAGGGCAATGTAGCTGCAAGTTCTTGTAAACAATGTACATAATTCAGATGCCGAGCACTGGGTTTATCTGGAGAACCAGTCTTTGCATTTGTGACAGTGAGAGAAAGGCATTGGGTCCCAACAGGGAGAATCCTTGGGATGGGAAGACACCACCCAGAGTTGGTAGTTTCTATGATAACTCTGGTGAAAGGAGGATATTTCTGATTCAATTTCAACACGACCAGGGACCAGGGCTATTTAAATGTAGATGGGCCCCAATAATCACAGACAACTTTCTGGACCTACACTGTAATCTGAAATGGTATGAGACAGGAGTGGAGAAAGTGGTAAAATTATGAAGGAGTGGTAGTGTAATTTCTCTCCCACAACCAGAAGAGGTTTTAAATGGGGAGCATTTGTAAGTCTTTATATTTGAAATTAATATCCTTAGTGATAATAAATGAGTGGATATGTTTTAGGGAAGTTTAACCCAATTTGAAGGATTTATAGATGTGCAGAGCATCTCTAAATGGCTCATATTTGTCTTTTCAAAGTGCTTCATTTTCAGTACGGCGGTGTGGCAAAACAACTTGATTACCACAGTTTTTACTGCACCCCAGAACTACAATTTTGGACTTGAAATGGAGGATTGTTCCTCCAGCATCATGCTGCTAGTAAAACCATTACTTTAAGTTAAATAAATAGACAGAATTACTGCTCACGGTAATTCAGACAAAATCCTCATGGAGTATTATGGACTCCAAATATGGGGATTTACACCACCCTACCATAATGTAGTTTTGGTGCTAAATCAGAGGATTTGCTGTTGAATTACCACCAAACGCATAATGAGGTCTAAAGGGCTGGTTTTTGCAAAGCAAGGAAGTCTACGTATAGGGGAACTGTGTGGGAGGCACTAGGGGATAGTCTTTTTCAGAGGACTTTCAAACCCTTTCTGTAACAAAGCATTCAGAGCATCACTTTCATGTCGAAATAAGCTACATAGAATCAAACTATCTCTAAGATGCTCCAAAGTGAATCCCCTTATGTTGGAGATGATGCAGGGGGTACTTGCACAATAGTAGAGGCCTTTTGAAAGGAGGTGTTTCCTGAATTAGGAAACTGGGTGGAATCAAAGGGTCTTGGATCCCTTCTTGTTACTGTTTGGGCCCCCTAAAGTTTGGGAGATCTATGCCATGGGAAAACTAACATACTTGGTTATAGTGTCCCCATAGAGTAATATTCAAACAAATTGTTTTTTTTGTTTTTGTTTTTTTAAATATCAAAGCACATTGACCAATCCAATGGAAAATCGGGAAAAAAGATTTACAAGGGTTTACGAGTTGGGATTACATTGTTTGCGAAGGTGTTGACCTCCCTGAACTTGATGAATCAAGATCACTGTTATGAATACTGCTTGCAGATAACTGGGATTAAGATGGAATTGGGTGGAGTAAATTATTCTTGTATTGATGCTTTGAATGCTCTTGTTATAATGCTTTCAAGGTTCTATAGTGTGCAACATTCTGGTTCTAAGAACTCCCAAAGTGCTGACCCAAACACACCAATGAGAAATTACTTGTGACAATATTTGGGTATTGACATTTTTAATGTATTGAAACGAACAGGATATTTTTGCAAACTTCATTTGGAAAAAAGAGGAGCCTTTTTGAAGAGTTTGATAGCAGTTTCATAGAAATTGGGGAAGCAAAATGTAAAAAAATGTAGCTAATATTTAACTACTCTGTCTAGGCTGCATTAAGATTTTTTTAAAGCATGCGTGAAGAGCAGGATATTTCCATGAAAAACAAATGTACCTCGTGCTGCACCTTGGAGCTATAATTCTATGGCATTTGATTATCAATACATATATACAGTGGGTAAATCGGAGTCTTACCTACTGTGTCTAGTATTATCTTTTGTTTAAATGGCCTACTATGAAATAAGAGCCTGAATCCCAATACACATATGTCAGAATAAAACAAGCTGAAATAAAAAACACGAGTGGGAAAAGTGAAGAACCTAGAATCAAACATTAGCTAACATGGATATTACCTATAGAGCAGGATTTAACTGGGTCATCCCCTTATGTGTGCCTCCCTACACTGCGCCTATCCCCAACCTGTTTTATGGCTTTTCTGCATCAATCACCTACCTCTCAATATCACGAATATCACCTAATTTATATTTACCTCAACCACTTCCGTACTCGGCAAACATTACTTTGCAATCAAACAAGCACCTTGTCATGCAAGAAGACTGGTTAGGGATTATACAAATGGCATCCAAATGATTCTTAATGACAAAATTGGCTGCACTGTGAACAATGACTATTAATTTTATACGCCATCATTCAAACTGTAGTGCAATCAGTTTGCTATTGGTCAGCTTGTAACATGTATAGGCTTTAATTTGTGTAATTCAGTAATCCATTCAATATACCTCAATACAGTTGAGAAGCACATGCTGCATTTCCATGATTTTCATGTCAGACCGTTGAGAATGGGAGGAGTTGGGTGTGGGGAGGGCAGGGGGGTTGCATTGAAATTAGGCCTGAGATGCATAAAGAACTTAAAGGCACAAACAAATATGAGTATTTGTCAATTTTCCAATGTGGGTTGTTTATTTTATCATGTTTTCTATTAATTTATTAAAGGTGTTTTGTGCATTCAGCATGCATCCTTGAGGTCACTTTGGAACTATTTCTCACATGTTCAAGTTGTCATAGTGACTCCATCACCCTCATCACCATAATGTTTATTTCGGAAATGTACAAAGCTTTCCATAAAAACAGTATAAATACAAAATAGAATACATAACAACATAGATTCCAAAAAAACACCTGTCTTAAAACAAAATCACATCAATATCAAATCATAAAAAACAACTGTACAAAAAAAACATTTCATGACAAGTTCCCCAGCAGACGCTTTCTAATATAAACTGCTATTTTGAGATAGGATATTGCACACAACCCTATTCCTGTAACAATGGGTGTAACAGACAGCCTCTCACACTCTCATATGCCGGGCAGAAAAATAAAAACTGGGCAAGATTCTCAAATGGGGCATCACACAATGAGCAAGACTGATTACCGTTCTCCCCTGACCAAGAGGCTGTCATTGCCCTTAACAATACAAAATTAAACTTTGCTCTTTTTATAATGTCTCAGTCTGCTGGTTACTCAGCCCATAATACATATTTCTATTTTGCCGGGAGACATAATGGTCATCAGCCTTCTATTCTTAGGTTTCAACAGCTCTAAACTCTTTCTCATTAGGTTTACAAGATCACAGAAGCATCCAGTCAATAAATGTATCTCCCCTCACGATATAACATTAGGAGGTGGATACAAATGTGTAATATTCATTTCCAACATTTGTTTCTTGATGTGACTCAGCCATGCAACCTTTCCACCAATATATTAAGCTATCATGAAATTAATTAACTCATGAGTAAGGACTGCTTTTTCAATGCCCCATATCCTGAGCCAATAAAGATTGTGCATAGGGTGGCAAGCCCAAAATACTTTTAAAAAATGGGTTCTCCATTACTTGGAGGGAGTTAGTACTAGAGTATGCCCATAGCACCATTCGAAATCTGGCAACCAAAGCCGCTTTGCCACTGTACAATTTTAGCAACAAATCAATTGGTTTAGCTCTAAACATGCCAATTGACTCAGTGACACCTCCCTTAATCTGATTAAAGTGAACTGTCTGTTTGCTCACATGAGAATTTGGGCCAAAATTAGATGTGAACCTGACCCACAGATAGTCAAAGTTATCAGCCCTAGGGCTCAGTATCCCCACAATACATTGCATTGAACCTCACTGTACCCCTTCCTCTACAACATGCCATCACTGCAGATATTGCTGCGTTAACCACCAAATCCAAAGTGTCCATGAAGCAAGCGTTGTCAAGAATAAGTCTATGTAAGGCCATCATGCTATGCACCATTAAAACCGTGTCCTACGCATGCACCAGGACCTGTAAAGGCCGGCTCCCCATCCTCAGAACATCAGGTGAGGAACTCAATAGGTGATCATGGAAACCATTAATATTAAAGCAGACGAGCAGGGGGGTCAGAACACAGCCCTGGTGCACCCCGGACTCCAATTTGAATGGGCCTGCACATTTACCATTGGCACAGACCTGTGTAGAGTCATGCAATCATGCCAAGAGGTTCACTAAGGCAGGAGGGCTATTCATGGATCAGAGCACGGTCCACAGCTTAGCTCCATTGACCTTGTCAAAAGTCGTGCTCAGATCCATGAATACCAAATAAATTGGCTCCTCCCTTATATAAAGAGAGTGGGAAACTATAAAGATGAATAGACTGCTTGGCCGATCCCAGCCCCGGCCGGAATTCCAACTGTACCAATGAGAGCACCCCACAGTCCATAACCCACTCATCCAGTCTTGCCAAGATTGCATGGCCATCACAATATTACCAGAGGTCGACAACAGTGATGAATCGACACGTAAAATTGTTAATGATCTGGGAATTGGTTAGGTTAGAAAGGGATTTATGCTTTGAGTAGGGTTTCAATCTTACTCATGGTAATAACAACCAGTCTCCCCTGGGAAGTGTGGAGATGGGCCATGAATTTTAGGTTCAAGGAGCTAATAGATCTCTGGCTGATATACTGGGTTAGAGTGCGAGATGACGCATCCACAATTACTTTGATCTCTGAAATGTATGCACTATGCTTGAAAGCATTTAATTAATATGCATGAAATAGATTTGCAAAAAAAAGTGAGAATCCCAGCTAAAGAAAATCAAGGACACATAACCAGTTCTAAGGCATGGCACCCACTAAGGAGAACAAATGTTGAAGCTTTAGCTCTCAGGGAAACAGGGTGCGAACTATGTATATGAATATCAGTTTAGTTTAGTTTATTATTATTTGTAAACATTTTTATTATTTGGTCCAACCCACAAGGATGGCCCAGCACCAAATGTTACCATGCAAGTCTCCTCTGAATAAAAGCACATGTGACTTCCTGGGCACCATCTTTAAGGTGTAGCTAATGTGCAGCATCTCCCTGGTTAAAGATCAAGAGAGCAAGTGGTCCACCTCTAGATTACCCTTTTTAACTTAGAGCGAAACCTAAGTGTTCCCATATCTTTCAAATATGTGTTAACCCCTCCCTTCCACAGAGAACAAATGGTGCAATTGATTGGTCAGATGCAGAGTGAGGCAGAGCAGAAGAGGCAAGCAGTGTGTATGTGAATGTGCACACACTCAGAGCGCGTGCAGGGGGATTGGTGTATCTTTTTGTGGCTCTGAATATTGAGGACAAATTCCCTGCCCTCACATAGAACTTAAAAGTTGAAAGGTGCTTAGGTGTTGCAGATCTATGAATTATTGTGGGTTGTGAGCTAATTGTAAGTAGCTTAAAGGGGATCAGAATGTGCTGCATGCTATGAATATGTGCACCCTGATTCTCTCCCATTTTGATTCATACTTGTTGTACCAAGCCTGTTGTGAGATATGTGTGAATATAAGCAATTGCCCTTCCACTCGCTGCAAAGTTCTGAAAGAGACCATGCAAAGCTATCTCTGATTTTTAGAAAACTATAAAAGGGAAAGGGATCTCAATCTATATGCTAGCAGTTAGTAGCGATTTAGATGATGTGTCGCTGTGAAACCGAAAATAGGAGACGCTTGCCCAAAGTCTCTCAACCACTGGTAAAATGCTAAACCCTGTCTTGGTTTCTGAACACACTAATCTATTTCTGTCTCTTTATTAATTTTATACATACAGACTCTTGCATTGCCCTGTAAAATAGTGGTTTGGAAATCAATTGAAGTCAGAAAAAAAGTCTAAAGATTATACAACAAAATGATTTAAAGCACTTTCCATTTTGCATTTGGCAAGCCTATATGTGTGTCAAGTTATTGTCTTCTTCAGGGCACTTGTCCAATAATGTTGAACATATTTTCTAGTAAGTTACATACATTTGTACATATCAATGTGACATGGAGTTAAACAATTTATTGGTTTGCAAAGCAAAAGGTTTAACATTCCCATTAATGTTGTGAAAATAAACAATAATCAGCAAACAATTAGTTAAAGAATCCTTCATTTACATGAATTGGAAATCAACACCCAGAAATAAATGGCAAACAAAATCATAAAGAAAGATGGATAAAGAGAAATGTAAACACAAAACAACTAAACACATAAAAAATAACTATTATGAAACAATCAAGCCCGGTTTTGACACCAATTTGAAAGATGGATATTGAACATGTGTATGACATACTCACCCTTAGGACTCACCAACACAAAAAACATGTAGATAGATCTTTACAAATTTACCAGAAAACTAAAATTGAAAACAATGTTTAATGACATGGACATCTGATTACCATGTCTGATAACTATGAAAGAGTTAGGGCAAACTAATTTGGAAGGAGATGAAATTGAAGATGTAACACTACTCAGCCATAAATTATGACATATTCTGTCTGGAAAACTCTCAAAAAGAAATGCAAGTGTGTTAGCCCATGTTCAGAAAACAAACTAATCAACAATGTTTTCCCCTTACTTTTTTTTTTTTAATTTTGTTTGGATGATTTAATCAACCTTTCAAAATTACACTTTATATCATTTTAAAAGAATTCTAATAAAAACATGATTCACTATATGAAAACAAAATTAAAATGAACATATTGCATCATTAAGATCAATGTTGTTAAAACCATTTTTATATTTACAAAATGTCCCTACTTCCTGAGTGATTCTCATAAAAATAATTCATCTTTATCCAGATCTAATTCTGCCAAAAAGTTCATAGTCGCACACCCCAATGATTTGGAATGTGTATGATAGTTATGAAACCACATTGTTTCTACATCAATCTTTACATATTGTTCAAAATAGCTCCAGAAATATTTAATACGCATTGGTTTCAAATTAGCACATTCCACCAATATATGTTTCAAGGTTTCCATTACATTATTACAATATTGACATAGTTGTTTTTGGGGTGATATGGAATGGCATTTCCCTGTTACTTCTCGTGTTTTCCAAATATTTAATCTTAATCGCAAAAGGCCTGAACAATGCTTTCTGTCAGGGGATTGAAATAGATAAGGTTCCATTGAGCCACAACATTTATGTGTAAATGGATTTTTCTTAAACACATTATAATTGCCACATCCTTCCCTTGTTTGAATCCAATCGAATTCCCATGATTGTGTCTTCGCCAGCTCTGGGTTTAGAAGAAGGATCGCCTCTGATATACAAGCACCGCCCATAATTTCTATAGCTTTCGATCTCCATTCGAGCATAAACATTTCATTAGAATTTTTAATGTAATTAGACACTATGGATAGAATATTCTCTTTCATATCTGCGAGCAGGCATTTAAGATACAGCACACATACTTTCCATTGGTAATGAGCATATAAGGAAGTCAGCCCTAACTCATGTCCAACTAAAGTTATTGGGACTGTGGTTGGTAGTTTTAGGACTGCTTTCCAAAAAAATCCTTCCAGCTCGTTACAGTATACTCCATATTTTGGCGCTTTTGTTTCTGATCCGCAAGTTAACATTGGAATAGTTTTCTGTTTGTAATATGTCAGGCTAGCGGTAACAGAAAATGTGCCAAATCTGTTGTCAGTGATCTGAGCTTGCGATGTGGCTGTACTTAGTTTTGCTTTTAAGCTTGTCTCGTAAGGCATATCCCGGGGATGGTCATTTATATTAACCCCTAAGTATATATATGATAGTACGATTTGAAGATCTACTTTGTTCAATTGCCATGCAATTTTCTGACAGCATTGTATCCCATTTCCAAACTGCATAATCTGAGTTTTTTTTGGGTTTATTGCTACCATATTTTGTTTGCCATATTTTTCCAGGCTTTTAAGCATGGTTTTTAGCCCGGACGGAGTCTTCGATAGCAAAAACAGATCATCAGCATAGAATAGCCATTTTACTTCCTGACCATCTAGCTTATGAGAATCTGTTATTATATCTCCAAAACTCACACCCATATCAAAAATAAAAAAGTTAAACAGAGTGGAGGCGAGAATGCATCCCTGCTTCAATCCTCTCGCTGTCATTATTTGCTCCGATAGAATACCCTCTCCGCTCAACCTTATTTAAATTGAAGTACCTGTGTGAAGTTCCATAATCCATTTAAGTAAGTTACATGGGCAGTTTTGTTTCAAGAGTTTCAAAAACAGTAGTTCTCCTGGTACCGCATTCCATCCATCCTCGCCGAGGGTAGAGGGCAGGAGCCCCCCCTCCCATCCCTGAAGCTGCTCTACGCACACGGGGTGCATCGCAGAACCTCGCCGGCAGCATCGAAGGGCCTGCCTGACCCTGTCTTCAAGGGTGCCTGACTCCCGCATGCCGGGCGCCGCGAGGCACGAAAGCGAGGCTGATCCTCGCTCGAAGCAGTGTAAAACTGCATTCATCCGCCGGTAGGCGGAACCGCCGGTGGCCCGCACGAAGGCCACACAAAGGCCTGTTCCTGCGCCTGTGCCCCCATTCCATCCATCCTCGCCGAGGGTAGAGGGCAGGAGCCCTCCCTCCCATCCCTGAAGCTGCTCTAATCACACGGAGTGCATCGCAGAACCTTGCCGGCAGCTTCGAAGGGCCTGCCTGACCCTGTCTTCAGGGGTGCCTGACTCCCGCATGCCGGGCGCCGCGCGGCACGATAGCGAGGCAGATCCTCGCTCGAAGCAGTGTAAAACTGCATTCATCCGCCGGTAGGCAGAACCGCCGGTGGCCAGCACGAAGGCCACACAAAGGCCTGTTCCTGCGCCTGTGCCCCCATTCCATCCATCCTCGCCGAGGGTAGAGGGCAGGAGCCCCCCCTCCCATCCCTGAAGCTGCTCTACACACACGGAGTGCATCGCAGAACCTCGCCGGCAGCATCGAAGGGCCTGTCTGACCCTGTCTTCAAGGGTGCCTGACTCCCGCATGCCGGGCGCCGCGTGGCACGAAAGCGAGGCTGATCCTCGCTCGAAGCAGTGTAAAACTGCATTCATCCGCCGTTAGGCGGAACCGCCGGTGGCCAGCACGAAGGCCACACAAAGGCCTGTTCCTGCGCCTGTGCCCCCATTCCATCCACCCTCGCCGAGGGTAGAGGGCAGGAGCCCCCCCTCCCATCCCTGAAGCTGCTCTATGCACACGGAGTGCATCGCAGAACCTCGTCGGCAGCATCGAAGGGCCTGCCTGACCCTGTCTTCAAGGGTGCCTGACTCCCGCATGCCGGGCGCCGCGCGGCACGAAAGCGAGGCTGATCCTCGCTCGAAGCAGTGTAAAACTGCATTCATCCGCCGGTAGGCGGAACCGCCGGTGGCCAGCACGAAGGCCACACAAAGGCCTGTTCCTGCGCCTGTGCCCCCATTCCATCCATCCTCGCCGAGGGTAGAGGGCAGGAGCCCCCCCTCCCATCCCTGAAGCTGCTCTACGCACACGGAGTGCATCGCAGAACCTCGGCAGCAGCATCGAAGGGCCTGCCTGACCCTGTCTTCAAGGGTGCCTGACTCCCGCATGCCGGGCGCCGCGCGGCACGATAGCGAGGCTGATCCTCGCTCGAAGCAGTGTAAAACTGCATTCATCCGCCGGTAGGCGGAACCGCCGGTGGCCAGCACGAAGGCCACACAAAGGCCTGTTCCTGCGCCTGTTACGCGCATGGGAGCGCGGCGTGGCCACCCCCCTGCTCAAATTAAACCTCCCCGACCGCCTTCCGCAAAGTCCGAGGCAAGCTATCGCAAACAAGTATCCAAATACCCCCATTCATACTAGGTGAACCCACTGTAAGTACTTTGCCCCTGTCCTTGTTCCTTTCTGACATTGCAATGATACGACTCCCCCTCAGTCGCCTTTACCTGTACTCCATTTCCTACATGGACCGTCATTTCAAGGAGTATAATCACGCATGCCAGTACCGGGGACACTACTGTAGGCATGTACTCTGAGCTACTATTATTTGAATGTGTTTCATGCCTCCCTTGAAACTCTCGAACCTTAGAATATCATAAGTATTTTGTGCGTTATGTTCACTAGTAGACCCCCTTATAACTGTATTGTGCCTAAGGTCGCTTTCAGACCATTTCAATTGTGCTGTGCCTAAGGTCGTTTACAGATCATTTCAATTGTGTTGTGCCTTATGGTCGCTTACAGACCTTTTCAATTGTGTTGTGCCTTATGGGCGCTTACAGACCTTTTCAATTGTGTTGTGCCTTAAGGTCGCTTTCAGACCTTTTCAATTGTGTTGTGCCTTAAGGTCGCTTACAGACCATTTCAATTGTGTTGTGCCTTATGGTCACTTACATACCTTTTCAATTGTGTTGTGCCTTATGGTTGCTTACAGACCTTTTCAATTGTGTTGTGCCTTAAGGTCGCTTCAGACCATTTCAATTGTGTTGTGCCTTATGGTCGCTTACAGACCTTTTCAATTGTGTTGTGCCTTAAGGTCACTTTCAGACCATTTCAATTGTGTTGTGCCTTATGGTCGCTTACAGTCCTTTTCAATTGGGTTGTGCCTTATGGTCGCTTACAGACCTTTTCAATTGTGTTGTGCCTTAAGGTCGCTTTCAGACCATTTCAATTGTGTTGTGCTTTATGGTCGCTTACAGACCTTTTCAATTGTGCTGTGCCTTATGGTCGCTTACAGACCTTTTCAATTGTAATATACCCTTTGGTAGCCCACTGACCACTTCAACGGTGCTGTGCCTTAGGGCGCATCAAATTGTATTGTGCCGTACCTGACTTGGGTCACGTCTAATCTAGGTTTACCACTGCCCTGGGTGACAGCCTGCCACTACGCTAATCTAGGGCTGCCCTGACCTTTGCATTCCAGCCATTGGGTTATCCCTATCTAGGTGCCGAGGCTTCCAGCCATACCATAGCATCCTCAAAACTAAGACCACAGGGGTTAAATTGCCTGTGTTCAAGGGTGCCCTCATCAATGCTAGATCCCTCACAGCACACGCTCTTGTCATAGCCGACCTTATCACTACTGCCAACCTTGACTTCATTGCCATATCCGAAACCTGGCTACATGCCGCCTCTGGCCCTTCTCTATCCTTGGCCTTACCGCCTGAATATGGCATTACACGCTGTGACCGCTCCTCTGCCCATACTAGAGGCGGTGGCGTGGCATTCATCCACAAAAACTCCCTTGACCTAAGAGTGGTATCCGACTCCAAACTCGAATCAGCTGAACTGCTGACAATCAAATTACTACTAACACCTAACCAAACGGCCACCCTTCACCTTATCTACAGGCCCCCAGGGCCGGCACCCACCTTTGTCAGTGAAATTTCCACTCTTCTTCTTGACAATACAAAAAACAACTCCCAAACAATAATCTTAGGTGACCTCAATCTTGGTCGCGGCGACCCTAAGGATCCTGTAGCAACTGATCTGGAGTATGCTCTTACTGACGTTGGCCTTACCTTGTACTTACAAGAACCGACTCATATTGAAGGCAGGACCATTGATTGGTTAGCCGGCTCCAACTGCAACATCCAGGTCCTCAATAACTCCCCTTGCTTATGGTCTGTCCATCACATCATAACATTTAACATTGAAGCTTCCCCGCGAGCCCCAACACCTATAGCCCCAGCCCTCCCCACCCGCAACAAAAAAAATATAACAAGAGAACATCTCCTCCCACTGTTACTCCCCTCTCTTAATGCGGCGACCAACGCCTGCTCTGATCCCACCTCCCTTGCAGACATCTACAACCAAACGATGCTCACGGCCATTGACACCTTAGCACCAATTAAACTTAGAAAGGCTAAACCACGAGCACACCTCAACTCCACAGCTAAGAATCCTTCGCAAGGCCAAACGCTGCGCGGAAAACCGGTGGAAAAGCCACCCATCTGATGAGCATAAAGACGGCTTCCTCCTCACCTCCCTCATTTATAAAGACGCCATCATCATTGCTAAAAAAGAATCGCTTAATAATCTTATCACACTAGCCGACTCTAATTCCAAGGAACTCTTTAGAGTCCTAAAAGAGCTGGAAACCCCAGTATCCCCGCCAGACACTTGCACAAAAGACAGCAAATGGTGTGCTAACATTCAAGCAGCCCTCCTAAACAAAATCTCTATGCTCCAATCTAAAATAAAAGATAAGCAGGACTGCCTGAGGCGTGACAACCGCTCATCCTCCCCCACTAGGCCCACCCTCTCCAACTTTGCCAACATCAAACCCTTCACCTTCGTACCTTTCACTATCATCGAAGTAAAAAATATCATCCTCAGGATGAAACCTTCCAACTGTCAAGGTGACCCGTGCCCAGCTCCCATCATTAAGGACTCCGCCCATGACCTAGCCCCATTCATTACAGCCTTCATTAACTTCTCCTTTGAAACAGATATTGTCCCGGACAACCTTAAAGACGCCTGGGTGATCCCGCTACTAAAAAAACCTTCCCTTGACCCAAGCATACCTACGAATTTCCGACCTATTACTACAGTACCATTCCTGCTGAAGATACTGGACCGTGCAGTTTACCTGCAGATCCAAAACTACCTTGAATCAAACAATCTGCTAGGTCTACGACAATCCGGATTTCGGCCCAGACACGGGACCGAAACGGCTCTATTAGACCTAAAAACCCAGATCGAAGTCCTGAAGGACAAGGGCAAATTAGCAATGCTATTACTCCTCGACCTTTCCGCCGCATTTGATTTGGTTAACCACCAGATCCTTTGCAGGCACCTCCACTCTGCTGCCAACTTCTCTCCCTCCGCAGCGGCCTGGATCAAATCCTTCCTGAGCAACAGATCTATGAGGGTCTTTGCACCCTCCGCTGCTGCAGCTCCCTCCCCTATTCATTGCGGTGTTCCTCAGGGCTCTTGCGTGTCTCCTACCCTTTACAATATCTATACGAAACCACTCTTCGATGTGCTCGATTATCTGGGTGTCTCCTACACCAACTATGCGGACGACACCCAGATACTCATTCCCATCTCGGGTGATTATCCTGCTGACACCAAGGCCCTTAATGACGTCTACTTGGTCATCCAAGCCTGGATGGCCCAGCACCAGCTATGTCTGAACGACGATAAGACGGAGCTACTTATTCTGGGTACTTCACAACGCCTGAGCAAACTGGAGCCATCCTATCAGTCATTCATCATTACTGCAGTGCCCTATATCTAGGCACCAGCCAAGAAAACCTGTCCAAACTCCAAACCACCCAGAACAATGCTATTCGAGCGGCTCTGAACATCCCTCGTAACCACCACATCTCAGAAGCCAGAGCTAGCCTTAAGTGGTTACCCGTGAAGCAGAGAATTTCCCTAAAAACGCTTGCCCTCACGCACAAATGCCTAGCCAACAAGGCTCCGATCTATCTCTGCAGTCGGCTTTCGCCCCACTCCACTGCCCGACCACTAAGAATTGCTCAGACTCACTGCCTTACTATCCCTAGGTTTAAGCTCCAAAAAGCGGGAGGCACTAGCTTCCCTGTCCTAGCCTCCAAACTTTGGAACACCCTCCCCGCTGCCATCAGAGCTGAAGACTCCTTCAACGCCTTCAAGAAAAAAAACAAATTTTGGCTCTTTGACCAGCAATAGCTGTGTCAGACATCGGTTCTACTTACCCAACCCGCCTGTTCCCCTGCACGATTTCCGGTCTGCTACCTTTCCCAACTACCTCAGGGATACTTCCTCTGCAGAGCCTAGGGACACTGTACCTTGTGTAAGATATGTAATTATTAAGTTTGTTTATTATGCTGTATTGTTATACTTTTTTGTAATTTATCTCCCTGTATGTTCTTTTCTTGCAACCCTGTACAAATTGCGCCCTGATGCCCCCGGGCCTGATGGTCTGCGCGTTATAAATAAACAAATACAAATGCATCAAAGGCCATTTTGAAGTCAACAAATGGTATATACAACGCTTGTTTCTTTTTATAGTGATTTGCAATCATAGCATTTAGGACTAACAAGTTTATGCTGGTCCCAATCCCAGCAATAAACCCTGTTAAATACGCGTCTCTCAAGTTCCTTTCTGTCAGCCATACATTGAATTCTTTTAGAACAATGCGCACAAAGATCTTGCCAAGGCAGTTGAGTAAGGCTATTGGTCTAAAAGAGGAGGGATCATATCTATTTCCTTTTTTATAAAGCGGAACAATCACTGATTGTTTCCAATTAGCAGGTATTTCACCTGATGACATGACATTGTGAAAGATCTTATTAAGAATTCTTGCCCAGATGTCCGGATGTTTTTTCAACATTGGATTGTTTAGACCATCTGGACCTGATGCTTGTGATGTACTTAATTTTGCAATAAAATGTTTTAAATTGTCTTCATTGAAATTAAAAAAAATGGCTCCCCTTAACATCCAGAATTTCTACCTGATCAATAATAAACAGCGATTTATAAATAGCTTGATAGTATTCATACAATGTTTTTCAGCTATGGAGTTTGATTGAACTGATTCTTGCGACTCGGTAGTTGCTTCATTCAATAGCCCCCAGATCTCTGCTGTGGATTTGACTGCCATCTTCTTTAACATTTGCTCGCTATCATTTTGATAGCTCAGGGCTTTCCTACTTAGGATCCAATTCTTATGTACTGACTTTTTGTGTTTTTCCGAATCTCATGTCTGAGCTTGCATTTCCTAGTTTTTACTTCTAAATCAAAAGCATGCATGTGTCTTTTCCCCTGGGAGTTGGTGTTTGGTTTTCATACCACATATTTTTGCATCAGGCATACATAAGCACTTGCTTCTTGTAGCTTAATTGCTGTTTCAAAATCTTGGAGAGCATTGTTTGACTATTGCAACCGATTTTTACAATTTTTGAGTATCACTTGACCTTTCAAAAAGTCCCTTTTCTTCCTGATGGTTTCCCCCTTCTATAAGAATGCTAGACATAATTGACAGTGGTCACTCAAGTTATTAGGAATTATATATAGCGACTCAATCATGGGCAATTGCTTACTATCGGTGAAGATATAATCTATTATAGCTTTAGTCATACTTCTATGCCATGTATAATGGACTGCATTATCTGTTTCTATTGCCCCATTTAACATAACATATTGTCTCTCTTTCATTAGATTGTTCCATCTTAATTCTTCAGGCTTTTGATTTGCTATCATCTCTGACATTAGATGTAGATTTAGATCACCCATAATCATCACCGAGTCCATCTTCCTCATTAGTACTAATCTGTCTAGTGTTGTGTCTATCTGCACAAAGAACTCTTCTGTGGAAAATTGGGCCCTGGCCCAATAGATGTTTATTATCGCCATTGTACAATCTGCTTTTTCCAAGATGATCAATTGGATGAAAGGCGAAGTTGACTCATATAATTGGGCGTTGATGTTCTTTGACTTCTTCACAGCTGTCATCAAGCCTGCTATGGGACGGCCTCTTGCTAACTTAACTGCCGGTGTAAACAGAATATGATATCTGTCCCAAGCTGACATGCTAGTCAATCATGTTTCTTGCAATACAGCGATGTCGTAGTCATTCAAATGACTTTCCTTTGAATTAATAAAGTGTTGGAAACCTCTAGTATTCCAAGATACTAAGGAGATAGGATCCAATATTGGTCATTGTCATGTAATGTAATGTTTTCCCCTTACTAACAAAGCACGTTGAACAATTCCAAACTAACCAGAAGAAAAGGAACTTTCATGACAACCTAATACAGGGTGTGACAAAAGCTTTAAAAAATCTCACAGAAAATGAGTCTATCATAATCAAGAAAGCAAATGAAGGCGGGAACATAGTGGTGATGAATAGGAAGGACTTTTTTGATGCTGCTTTGAATCACGTAAACAGTTGAGTCTGCAATTCCAAGCTCCTTTCAGACCCAGCAAAAATGACTATGAATAAACATACTAATGAGTGGCATTGGCTTGGATTATTAA